>NC_143478.1:10960458-11264074 GCF_027475165.1 Benincasa hispida
ATGTATGTTTTTTATATGTCATATGGTATGCACATATAGTAAATCCCACCTTAGGTTATGCAATGGTCATGCATCATCTCTTTATTATAATTGTTATGATTTAAAGAAGCACGATTTAATTTTGTAAGAGCATGCTCATGCATCATATAATATAAGAGTGATATTTATGCATACATAAAAAGGCATTGACATACATCGTCTTTATATTATAATTGTTATATTATAAGAGTGAATGATAGAATGTTTGCGAGGTTGTTACGCGATATATAAAAGTTATATATAGTAATGACCGAAAATTGCATGAAGCATGACACATATGTTGCTTTATAAATGTTATAAATACCTCGTTGTGCGCAATGATTTTAGTTGTTTTTTTTTAAAAAAAGTTAAAGAGAAATTAGAACTAAAAGAAATAAGAAAGACATGTATGCTCACTTAGGTTTAATTCATGGTTTTAAAGTGTTTAAAACTTGGATCACATAGACCTAAGATCACGATTCTAATACGATTAGCAACCCTAAGGCTTTAATCTTTTAATCAATTTAATAGGATTAAATTGGCTAATAAAAGGTTAAAGTGTAGCAAATCTATCTATAAGGGACCTTTTGTCTAATGCAGGTTTTGTCTAGGCTGGGGTATTTAAGTTGACGGAAACTTAACACCCCTACCTGGGAACTTACCTGGAAAGGTGAATTGGATAGATTTGATGCATGCATGCAAGTTAAGGATAGTCCATTAAAGTGTTTAAATTTGACTACTTAAACTTGTTCATATTTAATAGACAAATGTTGTTTATGAGCAGAGTTTAAAAAGACGACTTAGACTAAAATCAGTAGTCGAATTATCTAGGTTAATGAACCCTAGGTAGAACATTCAGTGAGAGGTACTTGGTGCATGAGATGCTTCACTTAAACCTTTCATGTTTCTCCTAAATAGTCTACACCGTGAGATCTTCCCTCAGCCTCGCGACACCCTTGGCATGTCCCCCTAACGGATGGTGTTTGGGTAGGTCAATATCAAGGTGGATGGAGAGAGTGTTCATATTAAGTGGGAGCGAGAAGTGCGACAAAATATCCCTCAGTCTCCCTCGTTAGGTTGAATAAAGTTACTGCGCATCGCCTCGAGGCACCTTGGGAATGTCCCCCTAAAGGATGGCAGTTTTTCGTGTTTCTTTATTTGATCTCCTGTAAGAGGATAAGGTAACTTAGTCTCTTGTCCTAATCTATTTCTTCCCTACGGTGGGCTCATTAGGGCGGGACTCTGGCACCGAAAGCGAGGGGTTACACTTATGCGAAATAGTTAGAGGTTAATGATTCAAGACCGAAAAATGGTGGCTGTTAGGTTCAGTTCTAAGAGTTGGTTCTACCTAATGGTTAAGAATGTCTCATCCCAGCGAAGGGGCAACTGATCACCCCACCGGTGAAGTTTGTCCTGCCTCACTGGGGCATCATTGCAAAATAGAAGTCTATAACTTAGGGTACTTGAAACTGTTTTGCAAAACTGATTGGTTTAAAAGTGGTTTAGAAAATTCTAATAAAGTTTTATTCGTATTTTCAGCAACTTTTTCAAAATGGCAACAACCATGTTGGTATTGCTAAGTGCCGAAAAATTTACTGCCGATGGTTTCGAAACATGGAAACACATGATCACGACGATTCTGGTCATCGAGGATCTCATGTTCGCTCTCACGAAGGCTTGTCCTTCTATTCCAGCTCCGAATGCCGCTCGAAATGTTCGGAAGGCATATGAGTGATGGACAAGGGAAAATGAGAAGAACCAAGCCTACATCTTGGCAAGTCTTTTTGAAGTCTTGGCCAAGAAACATTAGCCTATAGTCTCAGCGTGTGAGATCATGGAGTCCCTGTGGGGGATGTTTGGACAATCGTCTGAACAACTTATGCATGGGACTCTTAAATACATATTCAACTCCAAAATTGAAGAAGGCACCTATGTTTGTGAACATGTGCTAAACATGATGGTCCATTGTAATGTGGCGGAGTTGAATGGGCAGCCAGGTTAGTATAATCCTTCATTCTTTGCCGGAGAGCTTCATGCACTTGTTAGTAATATGATTCTTAACAAAGTGAAATATAACCTTACAACTTTCCTCAACGAGTTGCAGACATACCAATCTTTACTGAAAAGTAAGGAGAGGCAGAAGGGTGAGGTAAATGTTGCTTCATCCTCCAGGATGTTCCATAGAGTTTCGACCTCAGGAACGAAGTCTGCACCTTCTGCTTCTAACTCTGCAAAGGGGAAGAAGAAGAAAGGTGGTAAGGGAAAATGGAATGCACCTACTAACCCACCGCCTGTTGCCCCAAAGAGGCATCCACATGTTGCTAAAGGAAAGTGTTTCCACTGCAACCAAGATGGACACTGGAAGAGGAACTATCCTCGGTATCTGAAAGAGAAGAAAGCAGCAAAGGCTAAGGCCAAGGCCGATAAAGGTAAATGTGATTTACTTGTGCTTGAAACTTGTTTAGTGGAGAATGATGATTCTGCCTAGATAATTGATTTGGGCGCCACTAACCATGTTTGTTCTTCTTTTCAGAGGATTAGATATTGGCGGCAACTGGAGGCTGGTGAGATGACGATGCGAGTAGGCACCGGGCACTTCATCTCAGCTGTGGCAGTAGGAGGACTCCAGTTAACTTTACAGAATATGTTTCTTATTTAATGATGTATATATTATTCCAGAACTAAAGAGGAACCTTATTTCTATAAAGTATTTATTGCAATGTAAATATACTATCTCGTTTAATGTGGATAAAGCTTTTATTCATAATGATGGTGTTTTTTATTTGCATAGCAAATCTGGAATCGAATTTATATGTGCTAAGGCCGTTAGCCATTAATTCCCTCCATAATACTGAATTGTTCAGAACTACCATAACTCAATCAAAACGTCGACGAATTTCTCCAAAAGAAAATGCCCAACTTTGGCATCTACGTTTAGGGCACATCAATCTCAATAGGATTGAGAGATTGGTGAAGAATGGACTTCTAAGTGAGTTAGAAGAAAATTCTTTGCCAGTATGCGAATCTTGCCTTGAGGGTAAGATGACTAAACGACCTTTTACTGGAAAAGGTTATAGAGCCAAAGAGCCTCTTGAGTTAGTACATTCTGACCTTTATGGTCCTATGAATGTGCGAGCCCGGGGAAGCTATGAGTATTTTATCAGTTTCATTGATGATTACTCCAGGTATAGGTATGTTTATCTTATGCAATGAAAGTCTGAATCCTTTGAAAAGTTCAAAGAGTTCAAGGCTGAAGTTGAAAATGCATTGGATAGACGGATTAAAACACTTCGATCGGATCGAGGTGGAGAGTTTTGTTTTTGGACTCGACATGTCCAGATGGACTATTTGACTTAGACATAAAATCATTTTCCAAACTTCAAGACCGGGTTAAAGCCTCAACAGAATGGTTGTGTATCGGAAGAGGATAAGTAGAAACCCTTGTTAGGACATGAAATTGTATGAAAATTAGCTAGTATTGCAATAATTGATAAGTTTTCGATTACACCCACTAACACTAAAAAGATGGAGACAAGCCGAACTTTACTACTGTTTTGCCAGGAGACCAAGTCACTGCTTGCGGCTCTCAAGGCTCACGAGAGATAATCAACGCATCTTTGTCAATTGTGCTCGTCATTCCAACAACTGAGTTTAAGAAGCTGCGAGCGTAAAATGAGCTTGCCGACTTGAAAGGGGATCCAGAAGGTGCGAGGAAAGAGGAACAACGCTATTATCTGGCCTCTGAGTAGTTTGAAGAAGAATTTGAGAGAGAAGAAAAAGAAGAAGAAGAAGAAAGGAGAAGGAAGAAGGAAGAAGGAAGAAGAAGAGAGACTGTTTTTGGAAGAGAAGAAGAGGAAGCGCGAAGCTAACAAGAAGCGCTTATATAAGAGCAAGGGCAAGGAGCTCGCTGAACGCGAGAAAGAAGAACAGCGCATGGAGCGGGAAAAAAGACTAAGGCAAGCAGCCCGCCTTGCGCAAGAAAAAGGCAAGGACGTAGCAGAAAGCAGCGAGCCCGCATCGGCCAAGAAGCGGTCACCAAAAAGAAAAGAAAACGATGACATGTTGATTGAGATGGACTTCTACCCTGCGCCGACCCCACTACCTGACCTCATCACGAGCGTCATTGTGGAGCATGGGTGGGACACGATTTATCAGTGCCCATCCATCATCGTGCCTCAAGTAGTGCGGGACTTCTACCGCGAGCGTCTGTACGGAAATAGGGATGCGGTGACTTTTAAGGGAGAGACAGTACACTTCAACGCAAAGGACATCAATGAGCAATATCAGATGAAGGACAACCTTGATGCACCAGGGAACAAGATTATTGATGATCCTATAGAAGAACTGATGGCAGACGTGCTGAGGGTACTAACGCAACTGGGCACAAGATGGTCGGTCTCACCTAAAGGCATCCGCACCCTGAAGTCCAAGTCTTTTCTACCGAAGGGAAGGCTCTAGGTTTATCTTGTCAAGAAGCGGCTGAACCCAACAACACACAACAGAACTGTATCAAGGGATCGGGTAATGGCCGCATACTATATTGCTTGCGGCATTCCTATCGACGTGGGGAGTTTGATCGCAGGGCAGATCAGAGCATTGGTGGGGCATATACGGGGGCAGTACTTTTTCCCGTGGATCGTCTCAAGTTTATGCCTAATTGTGGGTGTAGGCATTGATGAGGAGCCCATGCCAGAAGTCCACGGCCTCATCAACATAAAAATATTAAGGGATGGATGGCTTATAAGGATTCACCTGTGCATTTGCCTCGAGGCTTGCCTGCAAAGTGACCTATGCAATCGATTTTAAATGCGCCACGAAACCTTCGACCAAAAAGAAGATGAAGAAAAGATAAAGGAAATGAAAGGGTTCATGAGTCACCAACGCAAGATTCAGAGCGTACAAACCCTCTTCCTTTAGTTATCCAATCTTCAAGCCCTTCGAGGCCGCCGACACAACCCTTTTCCCCTTTACACGAACCTTTTACAAACCTTCCTCTTGTCCCCAACTCTCCTGTTATTCACCCAGAAACCCCACCTTCACCAACAACTTCATCACCACACCCCACCATCCCGCCACCGCAAGTTGATGACCCACACGATTTGGGTGAAGGCACATCTGCCCAACCCCAAACCGGTGTTGGCGAGACATTGTAGGCAGAACCACCCTCTACCTTATTGGCTGCTGAGTTAGTTGAAGTGAAAACCCTCTTCTCTCAATACCAAGAACTTGTATCTCAGCAGCATCACTTCTTAAATCATCAATTTCAGGTAGCAATGGAGTGCATTGATGAGATTCAACGCAGTGCTACGTCTTCAAGGGAAGCACTCATCAAAATCCAGCGTAGTATGCATAGAATCTTCCTAAACCAAAGGCAGATAGCGGATCGCATTCAAGGGTATTTTAACTTTCTTACCGCCTATCTGCATGGTTTGATGTTGCCTCTGCATCTAAGGCAGCACTTACTATTTGATGATGCTTCTGTTGCGCCACCTCAACATCCCCCACCGGATCCCCCTGCTCCTCAACCTTAATGTTTACTCTTTCTTCCAATTTAAGTTTTTTTATGTGGCCATTCATTATTTGTATTCAATTCTTTTCTAATTTGTAAGTTAATCAAATTCTTTGACTGTTGTATAGGCAATAAAATTTTTTTATAATACGTTCATTTGTAATATATTTGTATACTTTGTTAATAGTCAATACAATCAGAGTATATATTCACTCTACTTTTTTCCTGTGCCTCCTTTGTTAATTTTTGTGACATTTTTAGTCTTTTATTTTTACGATCTTCATTGTGTTGCTATGATGTATTATATGTTTACACTTAGAATCATTTCCCATACTTAGTAAATTCTGACTAACACTTAGTTAACTCTTAGTTTAGCTGTACTTTACCTTTTATCTTTCAAAGTTCTGCTCAAACCTTCTTTTTGAAATTTTCTTTTAAGTGTTTGTCTAGTCTATCCAAACAACGCAATGAGGACCTTGCTCATCTTTAAATTTGGGGGTGAGGAAGGTCTGAGCAGATAGTATCAAGAATATGCAGTATTTAAGAAAATACATCCATTTTTCAATAAAAAAAAATAAATATAAGTAAATAAATATATATAATATGTTATGCAAAACTTCAATGTCAGCGCAAGGGAAAATTTCAAAATTGTTCCCAACCTAATAAGATTTTAGTTGTGAAAGGAGCCTGCTCATAGTTGGATGTTCGTATGACACCCGTAGAAGTAAGCTAAAACGAAGGTGGGTTTCCAAGAATATCGTAGTATAAAAAAAAAAGAGAAAAATAAAAAGAGTGCAAAGGACAACTCCTCTGATTATCATGAGTTAAAGTTGAAACTGGCACACAATTGTAGTTGGATGTTCGCATGACACCCGTAGGGACAAGTCTAAACGAAGAGTGTAACCATGATCAACTGTCTCTAAGTGAATAAATGACATAAAGTTTTGCTCACCGCATATAGATACATCAAGTTTTTTTGATAAAGAAGAGATAAACATTCTATTTTGAAAACTAGAAAAGTGTCTTTGAGCAGAATTTTGTTACATAGAAGAATGAAGTAGGGCTTGCTAAGAATTAGCAAGGATATAGAATGAAGTTTGCACGAAGTGTTGTGATGTTAAGAAATGTGCCTAAGTGTAACATTTGGAGCAACAAATCGACGCAAAAATATAGGATATGAATTGAGCATTATTGCCTTAGTAGAAGATATGCTTGAGGACATGCATATATCTAAATTTGGGGGTGTGATAAATTGTAGAAATACAAGTTATTTATGGCCACCTAATCTAGATATTGCGGCCAAAAGTTAGTAATTATGCACCAATTGTATGAAAATTAGCCTAGTATTGCAATAATTATAAATGTTTGCGATTACACCCACTAACACCAAAAAGATGGAAGATAAGCCAAACTTTACTCTATTTTACAGGAGACCAAGTCACCGCTTGCGCTCAAGGCTCACGAGAGACTAATCAACGCATCTCTGTCACATTGCGCCTGTCAATCAACAATGAACAGACGATTACAGCAATTACGGCGCAATGCGACAGTCGATCCAAGAGCTGTGCTTCAACCGCATGAGGTAATAAAAACAAACACCACATGCGAACCTATGATCGAAAGATACAGCTGAGCAACGCAAGAGCGGAGGATTGAGACATGTGTACAACTAACGGTTGTGCAGAATTGACGGTCTGATTACATAACAAAAAGAATAATATCCCTCTATCTTCGGAATTACCATAACCATGAGTGGGGACCACAAGGCCGGAGTCAAAGATCTGCACCTATAAATACCCCATTGATTTCAGAGAAAAGATATGCTACTTGATACGGGGCTAAGTGTTGCTAGATTGTAGAGAAAAGGTTGAGCTGAGTGCTTAAGAGAAGAAATCCGGGAAGAAGACGAGATAAAGCCGAGAGGTGAATCTTAGATTCAACCTGCCATACACCCGATCGGAAGCTCTGTGCAAAGATCCCTGCTACCGATAGAGCAAGCCTGAGAGGGAAGCTCTTCCTACCATCAAATCCATCCTATCCGGCAAGCAGATCTCCATCGAATCAGTGCCAAGACATTGGCACTTGTTTGTATCTGTTCTATCTCTCTTTCATTGTGTATTTCATGTTTTCTTTATCTCTTTATTCACACACCATCTATCAAATGCTTAGTAAAAATATTAAATGTTTCGATAAATTCCATTTTCCATTCTCTGTCTATTTCCGTTCACCCATCAATCACTTTCTCCATGATGTCTCTTAACCCCCTGATGAGCAATATGAATCACTAAGAACTTAATCTGTATTAAAGATATAAAATACGTTTAGCTAAAGCATGCCAGACAGCATCTTCACCTGTGAGAGCAGAAGTGAAGGTATCATTCTGATCTATCGAGAGAAGGTCAGGAGAATGCGTTAACTAAAGCGAGTAGTACTTCCAGACATGGAAGCAACCTTGCGTTCATTACATTAGTCTCTATTTCACCACAGACATGTGGGAGCATGACCGATCACTGAGAAGTGTACACCAAGAGAAGAGCAGAATAGTATTTGTATCTTCAATCCAATTAAGAACTTGCGTTGTTTGTATTATTTGTCTTTCTCTTTCTATTCTGTTCATAAGACTTGTCGCCGCATCCCATGTCTTTGCATAACTTTCACAGCCAACCTTAATCCCAACATCTTGTACGTGAAGTCTATATCTTGTATCATCTAGCTTAGGTTTACTGTATTTTTATGTTTTATCGCATCTTTACTGCTTTACTTTATTTTATTGCAATTTATACACTTATACAAACTCATTTTTAAAGATTGAAAACTTGGCGCATATATCATGAACGTACCGCAATAACCTAAACCAGTCCTCGTGTTCGACCTCGGATCATACCGAGAAACTTGCGGTGGAATTACACTTGGTTCCATCGTAAGGAAACTTGTGACAATGCATGACATACTACATGAACATCCATAATTAACGCATAATTAGAAGTTGTATCGCATCATTGTGAGCAATTTATATCATCAACCCAAACGCGTTACAGAACTCCTGATGGATCTCCCGATGCCCGTCGGGCGGCGTCAAGAGAAGGGTCTGATTTAAACCAAATCTCTTCTTCTTCCCCACTCCCCCAAAAAATTTTATTTATCTACCTCTCAAAAAAGCATAACCCCCCTCCGCCGCCTTCCCGTTTTTATTCCTCTCCCTCTCAAATTGTTCCTTCTTTCTCTTATTTTCCTCCTTTTTCCTCACCATTCTTCCTCTCTTTCCCCATTTTTCATCATTTTACACTTTAACTCCCATTTCTCCATTTTTTCAATCAAAATTTTCTTCCATCCTTTTACACTTTCCATTTTTCACATAAAATTTTTCTTCCATCAATTTTTGCCGCCGTCGTCTCCTCGTCGGTAATTTTCTCATTTTATTTTATCTTGTATATTTATTTAAATCATATGTGAAATCCCATTAAAATGTGTTAAATATTGTATTTGCTTTTTTTAATTTTCTGAAATTGTTGTACAAATCATGCCCATCAATATTATGCCCATTAAAATCTTATCTAAAATTTTAAATATTTCGAAGATGTTGAATAAATGAAAGGCCTATATTAATCTAAAAAACATAAAATAAATCTTTAAACCTCCAATTTTGAACTTAACGCATTTAATATTTTAAAATGGTTTAAAGAATCTACTAGACATAAAAACTAATTTTTTTTGTCTAATAGAAAATTGAACTTTAAATTTTGTGTCCAATAGGCTTGTAAATTTTAGAAGATGTTGAATAGATGAAAGGCCTATATTAGACACAAAATTGAAAGCTTGGAGGCGTACTAAATAAAACATTTGAAAGTTGTTAAGACAATTTAAGTGGTCTAGGGACCTATGTGTTTATTTTGCCTTAAGAAATGAAAATTATGGAACTCAATGCTTAATAATACTTTGTACTTTGTCCTCTAATCCAAGTTATTGTTTTGGATTACAAGTTGGTCAGAAAATATTTATTTTTAAGGATGAATAAAGAATAGATTAAACTAAGGAATAAGTTATCAGTGGAGTATAGAGAAGGAGTATCATAGTTCTTAGATATGACAAGGTTTCATGTTAATGATTCCGGACGAATAAGATGTCCATGCAAGAATCTGTCTGAATCTCGCTCTCTCCTATACTATTCTTTAAAGTTTAGACATCTGTAAGAACAGTCTTGGATTGCAAAGATGCCCTCAGCAGTTTTATACCCTGATTGACATCCAAAGTAATGACTTTCTCCACCAAAGCACCAACTTCTTTGATATTAAACTTGTTTAGGAGAGTAATACTAGAAATGGTGGACATTGGTTTCACGGTCAAATCATCCATCACCATGTACAACCACATCCTTCACAAACCCTCCTCCCACATTTCTTTTTGCCTGTGTAGTTGCACTATTTTGTGGATTCACAAATTCACAGACTTGGTTTATAACATACGAACAACTCGGACAAAGATATTTAAGATTACTAGAAACTTTATAGTCACATCTATCAGAGCACATGTATAACTTCATTTGATTAGCTAAAGATTCAATATTAGGCAAAAGCAAGGTAGAGCTAGACAATGAAACTTTAGGCTTCAAAAGGATGTCTTTGCTCTGATTTGGTTGTAAATATGTGTCATTTAAAGCTTCAACACTCTCATACAAATTAGATAAGCATCCCACCATACCTTGATTTTTCAAAAGCCTAATCACAGTCCATGAATCTCGTACTCTCCATGAATTTATCTCTCTCCATGAATCTCGCTCTCTCCTTGAATCTCGCTTTCTCCATGAATCTCGTTCTCTCCTTGCCTCTCGCTTTCTCCTTGCCTCTCGCTCTTTCCTTGCCTCTTGCTCTCTCCTATACTATTCTTTAAAGTTTAGACTTTCATATGCCCCTTATTTCAGCCACATTCATTTCTCTCTCTTTCAAATATTTGAAAAACTTTTAACAAATTGACAAAATGGTTTGATCAATGATGATGATAATGATGCCACATACCACACACATATACAACTAAAATTAAAATTACATATTGTTTTATGAGATTTTTGTAAGGATGATCAAAAGTTGATTTATAAAAATTTTGTATAGATGACCATTTTTTTTCAAATGCAATTTGATTAGCTTTTTAAATTTTTGTTGGCGTCACATATTGTTTTAATTGTTTTTTTTCTCAGTTGTTTTAATTGTTTTTTTTTTCTCACATATTTTTTTGCTCACTTTCTTACTCTTATTCTCTCCATTCGGTTTATTTGGCATCTAAAAATCTCTGTTTGTTGTCAAAGAAAGAAGAAACAACTTTGTCATTTATTGTCTTCGTTGTTGTGATTAGAAGCAAAATATGGAGAAGTAGTGTTGTTTTATTGTGATGATCCTCTCTATTTTCCTTTTAAATGTAAATTATTAATGCAAAGATCAATAGTTAGCTGCAGTCTAAGTTACACCCAGTTTCATATATTCATTCCTCAAACCATTTAGGGGACAAATTTGAGTTTTATGTGTGTTGGTCATCATTGTTTACTCGTTTTGATGTTCATTACCACCCGTATTGGAGTTTGAACGTGTTATGGATGTTTATCGATATAACAATTCAATGTTTTTGTTTTATTGTAGAATATTGTTCGGAGATGAGCTGGGACAATTGTTGAAGATGCTGTGTTCGAGAAGTGTTCTAGATGTTGTTTTGATTTTACTTCTTTCTTGTATTTGTTATATGAATATTTATCGACTTCGTTTGGATATTATAATTTCTAGTATCGACTTTGTTTGGATATTGTAATTTTTTACTTATTATAAAATGGACTTCATTTTCGTTTATGTGAATCTTTATTTGGTATAATATGTTTTACAGGTTTTCAGATCAAATTTTAAAAAATTACAAACGATACATATAGGATCCCTCGACGCACTCTAAAATGGCGTCGGGAGTTATGGTGGAACTCTGGACACCTATGTGGCGTCGAGAGTTAGGTGGAACTCCCGATGCTTACGTGGCGTCGGGAGTTAGGGGGAACTCCCGACACCTATGTAGGAACTCCCGATGCCTACAATGTGTCGGGAGTTCCCCCATAACTCCCGACACCGTTTAAAAGTGCATGGGAGATCCTCTCCCGACGGGTTTTTCCTGACCAAACTCCCGACGACCATTTATGCGTCGGGAGATCCTCTCCCGACGAAATTTTCACACTTTTTCGACAAAATGTGACGTCGGGAGAAGTCTGATTTTCTGTAGTATGATGAGTTACACTTCCTTACTGGACTCGTTTTGGGGTTTTGCATTGGAGACTACAGTATACATACTCAACTGTATTCCCTCCAAGAGTGTTGCAAGAGCACCTCTGGAGTTGTGAAATGGGCGTAAAGCTAGTTTACGTCACTTCCACATTTGAGGTTGTCCTACACATGTGCTTGAGGCTAATCCCAAGAAGTTGGAACCATGGTCGAAGTTATGCCTCTTTGTAGGCTACCCCAAAGGTATACAAGGAGGTTATTTTTATGATCCGACAGAAAATAGGGTGGTTATTTCAACAAACAGTACTTTCTTAGAGGAGGATCATATATAGGAGCAGGGTCCACGAAGCAAAGTCGTGTTGCATGAGCTTTCCAATGAAACTACTGAAACTTCAACAAGAGTTGTTGAAGAATCTGCTACATTCGTAAGAGTTGTTGATGGGAGTTCATCCAGTAGGTCAGTTCCTCCACAAGAGTTGAGGGAACCTTGACGTAGTGGGAGGGTTGTAAACCCACCTGTTCGCTATCTGGGTTTCACGAAAATTCTTGTTATGGAAGCAGATGGCTACATTGAGGATCCATTGTCTTATGAGAAGGCGGTGGAAGATGTTGACCGGGATGAATGGGTCAAGGCCATGGATCTCGAGATGGAGTCGATGTACTTCTTAGTTTGAGATCTTGTAGATCAGCCTGATGGGGTTCGCCCTATAGGTTGTAAATGGATCTACAAGCGCAAATGGGGTGCTGATGGGAAGGTACAGACCTTCAAGGCTCTACTTGTAGCAAAGAGTTATACCCAGGTAGAGGGAGTCGACTATGAGGAGACTTTCTCACCTGTTGCCATGTTAAAGTCGATTCGCATCCACCTGTCCATTGCAACTTATTATAATTATGAGATCTGGAAAATGGACGTCAAGACAGCCTTTCTGAATGGCAATCTTGAGGAGATCATTTATATAGTACAACCCGAGGGATTCATAGCCCAAGGTCAAAAGAAAAATGTTTGCAAACTTAATCGATCCATTTATGGACTGAAACAGGCGTCTCGATCTTGGCACATACGGTTTGATACTACGATCAAGTCGTATGGCTATGACTAAAACGTTGATGAACCTTGTGTCTACAAAAAGATCATCAATGCTTCAATAGTTTTCTTAGTGTTGTACGTAGACGATATCCTACCCATTGGAAATGATGTAGGTCTACTGACTACAGTTAAGAACTGGCTAGCGACCCAATTCTAAATGAAAGATTTGGGAGAGGCATAGTTTGTTTTAGGTATACAGATCTTTTAAGATCGTAAAAACAAAGTGCTAGTACTGTCTCAGGCATCGTACATTGACAAGATGTTGCTCAAGTACTCGATGCAGGACTCCAAGAGGGGCCTACTGCCATTCAGGCATGGAGTTACTTTGTCTATGGACATGTGTCCTAAGACGTCTCAAGAGGTTGAGGAGATAAGACGGATCAGTCTAACCCAGGCCATTTTAATGTTACTGATCCCTTTACGAAGGCTCTCACGGCTACAGTGTTTGAAGGTCACCTACAGAGCAACGATCTACAGGATCGTCTGCGGCTGGACTAGGGTAAGTGGAAGATTTTATTGTACTGGTCTTTTATGCCCTAGTTTATTGTTTTGTATTAGTTTTTGTACACCACACTTCGCTTTAGGACAAGTGGGAGATTGTTGGGGTTCATGCGCTAAAGTCTCGTGTCCTATAGTTTCTAAAGAGTTTGTACGAACGCTTGTGTTGTTAATATATGATATTTACTTCATATCTTGTATTTTGTTCAGTTGCTTGTTTTATTTGCTTTACCACAAACCAATCAACATAAAATCCCTGGTTATCAGTATGGGACTCAAGCATGTATGTGGTGACATACAAGTGGATCATGTCTTGAGTGATAACCAAAATGGTCTGTAGTATATGGATATAAGAAGGAAACCTTATCCTGGTAGCTCTATGGATGCGACCCGTTTTGTGGAATGGTCACAAGTGTTATGACTTGTCACAGATGGTCTGATCCTGATCATTCGTGTTGGGGACATGCGAGCGGGGGCATCCTATACAAAGAGTTTGTATAAGACTTGACCACGAAGTGTTAACGTTTCATTATACAACACCATTCATGACAGAGACTTCACTTCACTAGAATGACCATAGGTAACATGACCTCAATCCTAAGTGAGTTGGGAAATCCTGCCATTGAGGGCGGTCCTTTGGTTTGTATAGGTGCGAGTGGCTAGGTTGCCGATTCAAACCTACCATTTTGAGGATTCATTTGATTTGGGAGCTAGGAACTCGGCTATACAAGATGGAATTCATTCCTTCCCCGAGGCAGAGGTAAGTAGATAAATAGCTCCCTTAAGGGCTGATTCCGGGGCTTGAACAGTGTGGCACCACACACTTTCTCTTGGCTCGAGAGGTGTTCATACATAGTTGGACTATGTTGTATTGTTCATTAGAGGAATCAGTGGTACTTAAGGAGTGAGATGTAACTACAGGGGCAAAACGATAATTTGGCCCAGCTGTACTTACGAGTATCTATCAAGGGTCATCATACTTATGATTGGTTATATTTGATGGACATAGAAATATATCTGTGGTAAGAAGAGTTTAGTTGTTGGTCTTTAGTGGAATGCCTGACAGTTAACGGATAGTGGATCTCGTGGCTAAAGAGTTTAGTCAGCAATTCACAGACCGTTAGAGCTTCGAGTCACAGGTCCATTAGGTCCCCTAGGTAGCTTGGTTAAAGTCGAGAACCAGTATTTGGGTTAATTTGAAATGTTCAAATTGACAAGAGAAAGTTCGATTATATATGATATAATTGGACTGGTTAATTATATATGATATAATTAGCTAAATGTATGAGATACATTATTTTGGAGGAAATTAGATATGAATATGATTTATATCAAAAAGAGGAGAAAATACTATAGTAGATATGTGATATGAAACTATAGGATATAAATATAATATGATTATATTAATTAATTAATTAATTGGTTGATTATATGATAATTAAGCAAAAATTCACGTTTGGACGTGGGTTAGTGGGAATGAATTGTAACTAATGAATTAAAATGAAAATAGTTTTCATTTTTCAGTCGTCCAAAAGAATTCGCAAGAGCGCGCGTTGGTAGAAAAGAAAACGATCGCTTAAGCAAATCGAGAGACTATACGATAGCTCCTCTCCGCCTAAATAATCATCTACTTCGCACCTAAACGATGCACACTATTTCTTACACGATCGCGTAGCTTCTCTAAATGACCGTATAGTGTGTCGATTTTGCTAAACGATCGTATACCTTTTCCTAAACGATCGTTTAGTAAAATCTATACGATCGTGTAGCTTCTCCTAAACGATAAGCATTTTGTTATGCGATAGTGTTTTTTTCCCTCCCACTTGCTTATCGCCTACACGATTCGTGTTTCCTCCTTCCTCTACCAAATTCACCAAAGACCACACTTTGGGTTCTCACTCCGAGAATACCTGGGGCTCTTTTCTGGTGGTGCGTCCCCACGGTGTTCATGTTCGTGCTGCTGTAGTTGACGCTGCTGTTGGGTGTTGGTAGATCGCGTGGAGGGTTTCGTTGTGTTGAGTTCCGAAGTGTGAAAAATGTCTTCAACTGGTATGAAACTTCTTCTCTGTTGTAGTTGATGCTGCTTTTGTTCATAGCATGCTGATAATTAATGTTTGTTTGCATAACTGTTCGTATGAATGTATAATTTTGTATTTCAGTCATAGTGAGATTGGAGCGATCCAAACGTGCTCATGGAACTCTTCGGTAAGAGATCCTACAGATGAAACATTCTCTTCTCTTGCCTTAACATTCATAGGACCACAGAGGTTTGAAAGTACAAGTTTTAAGGATTCTTTGGCTCTGTAACATTTTCCAGTAAAAGGTTTCTTAGTCATTTTGCCTTTAAGGCATGACTTACATACTAGGAAAGAATTTTCTTCTAACTTACTTAGAAGTCCATTCTTAACCAATCTCTCCATCCCGTTGAGATTTATGTGACCTAAACTTAAGTGCTAAAGTTGGGCTTTTTCTTTAGGAAAAATTTTTTGTTTTTTGTTTTGAGTTGCCGCGGTTCTAAACAATTCAATATTTAGGAGGCCTTAGATGCTGACATCCTTAGTATATAAAGATTATCTTCCAACTTTGCAGAACAAATCTTAATACCATTTTTGTAAATCAATACTTTATTTACAATAAAATTTAGAGTGTATTTTTGTTCTAATAAGCACTTTACAGAAATCAAGTACCTTTTTAAATCAGGAACAACATATACATTTTCTGCAAATATAAGATTTTTGTAAATAGAGTCGAAGTCCTTCCACGCCATAGATGAGTCGACCTGTCCAATTCCAACACGAATTTTCATTTCATCAGTCTCCAACTACCATCGGGAACTAATTCTCTGAAACGAAGAACAAACATGGTTAGTAGCGTCTGAATCAATTATTCAGGCAGAACCATCATTTTTCACTAAACAGGTTTCCACCACGAGTAAATCATATATACCTTGTTTGGCTTTCTTCTTTTCTGCTCTATATTTGGGACAGTTCCCCTTCCAATGTCTCTCTTCATTGCAATGGAAACATATTCCCTTTGTAGTCTTGGCTTTCTTGCCCTTTTGGGCAGCAGTGGAGTTAGCTTTCCCTTGATCTTCCTTTTTCTTCTTTAACTTGCTGGTGCCGGAAGAAGAAAGTGCAAAATTAGTTCTAGAGGTTGAACCTCTATAGAATTTCTTGGAGGACAAGGCAACATTTGCCTCATCCTTCTATTTCTTGACTTTCGTCAAAGATTGATAAGTCTGCAGCTCATTGAGTAGGATGGTCAGGTTGTAGTCAATTTTATTCATAACAACATTCTTGTGGAACTAGAGGAAACTTTTAGGTAAAGTTTCCAAGATGAAGCTAACCTGACTGGCCTCATCAATGATAGACTCATTCATCCCTGCCACGTTAAAGTGGACCATCATGTTTAAAACATGCTCATGAATAGAGGCCCCTTCTTACATACGAGCATTAAAGATGTATTTTAAAAGGTCGTACCTGAGTTGAGTGGACAATTGTTCAAAAATTTCCCTAAGGGACTCCATGATCTCACGGGCCGTGGGGATGGACTCATGCTTCTTGGCCTAAACTTCAAATAAGCTGGCAAGGATATGTGTTCGAACCTTCTCATTCGCCCTGACCCATCGCTTATATGCCTTTTGAACATTTCAGGTTGCATTGGCAGATGGGACTTGGGGATACTCCTCAACAAGAATGAATCAGAAGTCATCGATTATGTGTACAGTATTGATAGTATTTTTCATGTTGCGTAGTTATCGCCATTAAGCTTATTGATAGAAAGCAAATTCAAAGTAGCACGTGTCATTTTGAAATTGTTGAAAACATACAGTTTATTTAAATTAGTTATACATGCATTACCCAGTTTAAACAACCAATCAATTTAGCAAAAAAAGGTTAATGCATCTTATATGACATCTATTTTGCAATGATGCTTCAGTGGGGCAAGGTAAAGCCACCATAGGGTGAACAGTTACCCCGTCACTGAATTGAGACTATCTCAACTAATAGTTACACTAGAATAACTCTTATTCCGATAATTATTTGTCACCATTGTTTGGTCAATAAATTGCTAACTTACTTAACATTTTCTTGTAAGTGTAAACCCTTATTTTATATTTTAAAGTTCTGCTTCAATGAGCCAACTGTAGGAAAAAAATCAATTGGGGCAAAAACTAAAGCAATCCTATCTATTTCTGAAGTTTGAGTAAAAATTTATGCAAATTTCATCCGTAGAGGGACACAAGTATAGGTGTCTCGAGATTGAGCATGAAAGCTCACTACAAACTAATGAGGGAGACCGTGGGATATGTGACACACAACCCTCTCCCACTTACTATAAACACTCTCTCCATTCATCTTGTTATTGACCCATGCAAACACCACCCGTGTGAACGTTTAGGGAGAAACGTGATAGGAAAAATAAAGTATCATATACCTCATTTTCCTCCCACTGAGTGTTTACCTAGGAATTAACTTAGAAAACACGGTGAATTATTTTACTAAGCATTTGTTAACTTTGCCCAATGTAACAATTGGATAGTATAACGTTGATTATTGTTCATTAAACGCTTTAACAAACTTTAATCACTCATTGCATGCTTGTAACAAATCTATCTAATTTACGTTCTACGTCAGTTCCCAAGTAGGAGTGTTCTATTTCTGTCAACTTAAATACTCCAGCCTATATAAAATCGTCCTTAGACAAAGATCCCTTATAGATACATTTGTTACAAATTTAATCTTTTATGTATATCCAATTTAATCCTATTAAATTGAAATAAAAGATTAAACCTATTTCTAATCTTATTAGAAACAATGTGAACATAGGTCTATGGTGAATCCAATTTTAAACTATTTAAAACTGATCTTAACCTATAGCATGCAACTCTTTATTATAGATTTTGATTCTAGTTTCATTAAACTTGTAACTATTATAAAGTTTAAATGAAACAATTAGAACCTAAACATGCATCTGATGACATACTTTATAACATATAACAATTATATGTCAATGTTATTTATGCATGCATTCATACTTCATAACAATTATACAATATGGATCATGAGCATGCTTAATAAAATTCATGCAACCTTATAACACTACTACAGAAATTAGATTACTTGACGATTTTTCAATGTCAAGTAAAGGGTATACTTGACACTTATAAAAGCGTCAACTATTCGAGTGTCAAGTATAGTGTGATAACTTGACTCCGAAAAAACGTAAAGTAATATGTTTCTTGATACAATTTTCGTGTCAAGAAAGATAATACACTTAACATTGGTGGTATGTCAAGTTTATTCAAGTGTCAAGTATAGTGTGATACTCTTTGACGTTTTTTATGTGTCAAGTATATGTCTTTTTGTTTTCAAATTAAATGCCCCAATCGATATTCTTATTTTCTGCCTTGTATTCCAAAAATACGATTACATCAAATAAATAAACATTATACATTTAAGATCTATCAACTCAATATATCCACTAAAAATCCATATGTTCAACTATGAGCACTCCTCACAAATTACAACAATATTTCTCTTTCACATGTACATGCATAAAATAAAATCTCAACTATTGCTTTTGTATACAAAACTCAACTTTCAACAAACACAAAAGTGACAAATTTTTTAATAAATAACCTCTCAACAAAGTACATTATTTAATCTATACATTGAACTTTGAAGTTTAAAGATCGAGAACTAAGGGTAAGGCAAGCCATGTTTAAGCAAGTCAACCTACAAAATAGAATAAAGAGCAATAACATCAAATTTCAAAATATATAAATAAGTGTTAAAATACAACAACGTAATCCAACCTACAAAAAGTTCAATAATAATGGTTACAAAATGCAAATTCCAGCAACTATGTAACAATTCCAGGAGAGTTTCAAAGCCTTACTACCTATCAAAACGTCCAAACATCGTTAACTTTGTTGGACAATGGCTCCAATCCCTTGAAATCTTTGAATTGAACATAAAAAATTGGAAATAACTCAATCATTAGACCAATACTTCAATGGGTAACAAAGAATTATTAATACTAACCTCCAAACTTACCAAAACCTTGCCAAGATTAGTCTCAAACCTGACAGCAACTCAAATCCTTCCAACACTTCAAAATCAATCTCATCATCAAACATTCAAACAAGCAAATCATTATAGAAGATGCTACATTAAAAACCAAATCACAAATTCATTCAAATACATCGTAAACGCTTACTCGAAGTGTTTGTTCAAGTCGATGCTTCACTCGAGCCTTGACTAACTTTCCAAAAAAGAAAACAAAAGAGGAACAAGAACACTCATACACTGATTTATTTGTCCTATCTGAATATACATCAAACCAAAGTTTAATAACAAGTTACTAAAAGTTACAAAAATTAGCCAAAGTCAAAATCTTGCAACCCCGCACAACATGCTTCCAATATTCAACTCTGCTACAACCTGAATCTATAACCCAAACATAATGGACTTTTATCAGAACTAACCCAAAATCAAACAATAATCAAGATTATACATATAAACCCACAAAATTAATAACCTTACACAAAACAAGGATTGGAGGCATTCGGCTATAGATATGGGCGGGGCTGGGGGCGTTCGGCTACAGATCTTGGTGGGGCTGAAGTGATGGAAGCGACAGAAGCTGTTGGGGTCATTTAGCTACAAATTTGGGCGAGGCTGAAGACTCGCAAACGATGTGCACAGCTGGCCAGTTGGTGTGGCTGAGCAAACGGTGAGGGAGTTAGCAGACGGCGAGAGAGAGGGCTGGCGTGGCTGAGCAGATGACGGAATGAAAAACTCAATAACAGCGGCATGAACGGAGGCGGGGGGAGAATGAAGGCTGACGACGGCTAGGGCTCTCGAGCGCACGAAAGAATAAAAAAAATTGGGGGGAAGGGGAAGTTCATGAGTGAGATGGTGAAGGAGGAGAGAAAGGGTTTTTAATTTGAGAGGGAAATGAAAATGAGAGAGGGAAATATTATTTTATTTGATAATTTTGGTAGGAGGGAAACCAAATTTGAGAGGGAAATGAAAATAGGAGAGGGAGGGAAACAAAAAATAAAGTTTCTACACGATCGTTAAGTAAAGTAAATGAGGAGAGAGAGTTTTTAATTTGAGAGGGAAATGAAAATAGGAGAGGGAAGGAAACAAAAAATAAAGTTTCTACACAATCGCTGAGTAAAGTAAAGGAGGAGAGAAAGAGTTTTTAATTTGAGAGGGAAATGAAAATAGTAAAGTCTCTACACGATCGCTGAGTAACACCAGACGATCGCTCATAAACACCCCGTGATCGCTTACCCAGAACTACACGATCACTTACAAAACATATTACACATCGCTTACCAATTTCTATACGATTGCTTACCAAATGCTACATGATCGCTGAGTAACACTAGAAGATCGCCCACAAACACCTCGCGATCACTTACCCGGAACTACACGATCACTTACAAAACATTACATGATCGCTTACCAATTTCTATATGATTGCCTACCAAATGCTATATGATCGCCTACCAAATGCTACACGATCGCTGAATAACACTAGATGATCGCCCACAAACACCCCGTGTCGCTTACTCGGAACTACACGATCGCTTACAAAAAATTACATGATCGCTTACCAGTTTCTATACGATCGCCTACCAAATGCTATACGATCGCCTACCAAATGCTAAACGATCGCTGAGCTCTACTACATGATCGCTGAATAACACTAGACGATCGCCCACAAACACCCTACGATCGCTTACCCGAAACTATACGATTGCTTACAAAACATTACACGATCGCTTACCAATTTTTATATGATCGCCTACCAAATGCTACACGATCGCTAAACTCTACTACACGATCGCTGAGTAATACTAGACGATCGCCCAGAAACACCCTACGATCGCTTACCCAGAACTACACGATCACTTACAAAACATTACATGATCACTTACTAGTTTCTATATGATCGCCTACCAAATGCTACATGATCACTGAGCTTTGCTACATGATTGCTTAGCTCTGCTACACGATCGCTTAGTAGAAGTAGACGATGAGTGGCACATAATTGAAGGCCTATCAAATATCTGAAATATTCCGTCAATCTCCGCTTTTTTAACCCTTTTACTTGATACAAAAAAATGTCAAGTAAGAGCTTCTTATACTTGACACGAAAATCGTGTCAAGTAAAGGTTCGCGTGAAAATATCCAAAATATTCCATCAATCTCCACTTTTTTAACCCTTTTACTTGACTTTTTTATCCAAAATCATATTATTTGACATTTTTTTGCACAGAAACGTCAAGTAATTAAAAACTATAAATGTCAAGTAATATAGATTTTGTAGTAGTGTAATATAACATTTATATTAAAAATGATGCATGAATAAAAGCATATCCTTTATTGGGATTTTTCTATATGACATACATCATGACATATAATAAATAATAAAATTAATCATACATCAATGCATAATTCAAAGCATCAATTTTGGACCAGGATTGGCTTCCTAAACCATTAATCAAATTAATATAACAATTATGTTAATTTAATCAATCAAAAACAATAAATATACAATTATTACAAATAATAATTGAAAAAACAGAGGAAAAAATCGCCGCTGGACCGCCAGGAGGACTGGAACTGCCAGCCTGGACCTCTTCTCCGCGTGCATCACTTATCTCGAATCGCCGTGGCACTGTACCCTAGTGTCGTGGTGCTATGAAAAAATCTTCCATCCACCTCGCGTCAGAGCACCGTGGCGCTAGGGTATAGTGTCGCGGCGCTTCTGTACATACAACTTCTGTACGGTGACGATTGATCCAAATTCCTCCGTTTTGGCTCTAAATTTCACAAAATTGAAGCCATAAACAATCATGAGCGACACGAACTTTGAATTAAAAACTCAATAGAAAATTAATATATTTTAAACAACGGGCCCTTTACATACCAAATCATAAATAAGCAGCGAAAATTCTATAAGCTAATTCAGAAAACATTTAAAACATGCAAACTACAGAACAGACATTCATAATGGAGATCTATCCACCCACCATTGCTCTGAATAAATTTCGAAAATTAAAATTGGGACTTAAAAAACTGTGTGATCTGATATCAATTGAATGATATATGAACACCCAATGAAAGCGGATTGTAGCCCAATTTTAGTTTTATAGAAATTAAAAAAACACGGAGGATGAAAATAGAACATGCATTCTAATTAGGCATGCTTTTTACAGAAAAAAATAGGAAGAAGAGATCTGAAGATCGCCCTTGAAGACCATAATATCTAAACGTTTCCTTTCTAGCACGAACTCAATGAACTCTTCGATCATGAACACACCAACACCCAAAATTACAGCAAGCAAACTTTTGGACTTGGACACCACCACCAAATTACCTTAATATTCTTGAAGGATAAGAACTGTTGAGAGTTGTGGGCTTCAATTTAAATTTTGGCAGAGGGAAGAAGAGTTTTTTTTTTCTCTTGGAGAAAAATTCTGCAGAGAATGCACATAGAAGATTCTACTATGTAACGTGAAAACTGATGAAGAAGATGAATCATATTCCTTAAATAACTACCCCACATCCACATTTAATGAGAGAACAAAAGGGTAGGGAGTTATCCAAATAAAACGGCCTTTCTGAATAGCAATCTTGAGGAGACCATTTATATGGTGCAGCCCGAGGGATTCATAACCTAAGGTCAAGAGCAAAAGGTTTGAAAACTGAATCGGTCTATTTATGGACTGAAACAGGTGTCTCGATCTTGGAACATACGGTTTGATACTGCGATCAAGTTATATGGCTTTGACCAAAACATTGATAAACCTTGTGTCTACAAGTAGATCATCAATGCTTCAGTAGCCTTCTTAGTGTTGTATGTAGACGATATCCTACTCATTGAGAATGATGTAGGTCTACTGACTGCAGTTTAGAACTGGCTAGCGACCCAATTCCAAATGAAAGATTTGGGAGAGGCTCAGTTTGTTCTAGGTATACAAATCTTTTGGGATCGTAAGAACAAAGTGCTAGCACTGTCTCAGGCATCGTATATTGATAAGATGTTGCTTAAATACTCAATGCAGGACTCCAAGAGGGGCCTATTGCTGTTCAGGCATGGAGTCACTTTGTCTAAGGACATGTGTTCTAAGACGCATCAAGAGGTTGAGGAGATGAGACGGGTCCCATATGCATCTGTCGTTGGCAGTTTGATGTATGCGATGCTTTGTACTCGTCCAGACATCAGCTACACTGTGAGCATAGTCAGTAGGTATCAGTCTAACCACGACCAGGGTCACTAGACCGCAGTGAAGAACATCCTCAAGTATCTTCAGAGAATGAGGGACTACATGCTTGTGTATGGTTCGATGGATTTGATCCTTACAGGATATACGGATTCTGACTTTCAGACTGATAAGGACTCTCGCAAGTCCACATCAGGGTCAGTCTTTACTCTTAATGGAGGAGTTGTAGTATGGCGAAGCACTAAGAAGGGTGCATCGCCGACTCCACTATGGAGGCGGAGTACGTAGCGGCTTGTGAAGTTGTTAAGGAGGCCATTTGGCTCAAGAAGTTCTTGACAGACCAGGAAGTTGTTCTAGATATGTCTAGGCCCATTACCATCTATTTTGATAATAGTGGGGCAGTGGTGAACTCCAAGAAGCCAAGGAGTCACAGACGTGGCAAACACATAGAGGGGAAGTATCATCTGATCCACGAGATAGTGCATCAAGGAGACGTGATCCTCACACAGATCGCCTCGGAGTACAATGTTGCTGACCCATTTACGAAGGCTCTCATGGCTATAGTGTTTGAGGGTCACCTACGGAGCATGGGTCTATAGGATTGCCCGCGGGTGAACTAGGGCAAGTGGGAGGTTTTCTTGTACTGGGCTTTTATGCCCTAGTTTATTGTTTTGTACTGGTTTATTGTACACCCCACTTTGCTTTAAGATAAGTGGGAGATTGTTGGGGTTGATGCCCTAAAGTCTCATGTCCTGTAATTTGTAAACAGTATATACGAACGCTTGTGTTGTTAATATATGATATTTAGTTCACATCTTGTTTTTTTTTTTTTTTTTTGCTTAGTTATTTGTTTTATTTGTTTTACCACAAACCAATAAACATAAAATCCCTGGTTATCTGTATGTGACTCAAGCACGTATGTGGTGACATAAAAGTGTATCATGTCTTGAGTGATAATCAAAATGGTCTGTAGTATATGGATATAGGAGGGAAACCTTATCTTGGTAATGCTGCAGATGCGGCCCGCTTTGTGGAATGGTCACAAGTATTGTGACTTGTCACAAATGGTCTGATCCTGATCATTCATGTTGGGGACATGCGAGCGGGGGCATCCTATACAAAAAGTTTGTATAAGACCTGACCACGAAGTGTTAACATCTGGTTATATAACACTGTTCATAACAGAGACTTCACTTCATTAGGATGACCATTGGTAACATGAACTCAATCTTGAGTGAGTTGGGAACTCCTGCCATTGAGGGCGGTGCTTTGATTTATATGGGTGAGAGTTTCTAGGTCGCCGATTCAAACCTACCATTTTGGGGATTCGTTTGATTTGGGAGCTGGAAACTCAGATACACAAGATGGAATTCATTTGTTCCCCGAGGCAGGGGTAAGTAGATAGATAGCTCCTTCAAGGGTTGATTCTGGGGCTTGAACGATATGACGCCACACACCTTCTCTTGGCCCGAGAGGTGTTCACACACAGTAGGACTATGTTGTATTGATCAATAGAGGAATCAGTGGTACTTAAGGAGTGAGATGTAACTACAGGGGTATAACGATAATTTGGCCCAGCTGTACTTACGAGCATCTGTGAAGGGTCATCATACTCATGATTGGTTATATCCGATTGACACAGAAATATATCTGTGGTAAGAAGAGTTCAGCTGTTGGTCTTTAGTGGAATGCCTAACAGTTAACGGATGGTGGATCTCATGGATAAAGAGTTTAGTCAGCTATTCACGTACTGTTAAAATGTTCAAATTGACAAGAGGAAGTTTGATTATATATGATATAATTGGACTGATTAATTATATATGATATAATTGGCTAAATATATGAGATACATTATTTTGGAGAAAATTAGATATGAATATGATTTATATCAAGAAGAGAAGAAAATACTATAGTAGATATGTGATATCAAACTATAGGATATTAATATAGTATAATTATATTTATTAATTAATTAGTTGGTTAATTATAAGATAATTATGCCAAATTTCACGTTCAGACGTGGGTTAGTGGGCAACGTTGGTTATTGTAACCAATGAGTTAAAATGAAAATAGTTTACATTCGTGCAATCCATAATCCGTCATTCATCCAAAAGTTTTTGTGAAGCACGCGTTGGTGAAAGAAAACGATCACTCGAGCCTATACAATAGTCGCTTCTCTGCCTAAACGATCGTCCATCTGGCGCTAAACGATCGCACACTCTCGCTTACACGATTGGATAGCTTCTCTAAATGATTGTATAGCGTGTCGATTTAACTAAACGATCGTTCAGTAAATCCTACATGATCGTGTAGCTCCTTCTATGCGATAAGCACTTCTGCTATGCGATAGCATTGTTTTCTCTCCCACTTGCTTATCGCCTACACGATTCGTATTTCCTCTGTACACTACCAAATTAGTGGTGGTGTCATCCCTGTTGCAGTCATGAGTTCGCGTTGATCGTGCTGTTGCAGTCGACGTTTTCCACCGGGCGTTGGTAGAACACTTGGAGGGTTCCGCTGCGTTAGAGTTTTGAAGATTGAAGATTGTCTTCAACTGGTATGAAACTCTGTCCCTTTATGATTTTGTTGTTCATAGCATGCCGTTAATTATAGTTTATTTGTATAACTGTATGTGTTGAATGTATAATGTTATATTTTGGTCACTATGAGATCGGAGCAATCCGAACCCCCTCATGGAACTCTGCGTTATGAGATCCTTCACAACACAATACCTTAGTGTTATTGTGCAGAATTTTTTCCCTAAGCCATAAAGAAAATCCTCTATATTCTCCAAAATCCTTTTCTCATCTCTCTCCCAATAGTTGGATACCACCTATCCCTCTATTAAAATCCCAGAAAATAACAAGGTTACTCTCGTGGTAGTGTTCGAGATTGTTCAAGAAATTGAACGTGATCAAAATCGTTGGAGATCTGTTCATTGGAACTAGGAGAGGATTGTTCGTGGCACTTGGGAATCTACAAAGGTAAGAATCGTTCCATAATTTTCCTTAATGCATTCTAATTTACATGTTTATATTATGTTTTGTATAATGATTTTGTTTAATGTAAAATCGATTTGCGGGATGCAAGACGTTCTAACAAAACGATTTCGCTACTGGATTCGACCGTCCCCCCTTTCACCTTTAATGAATAATAAGTTATAGTCCAACTATAACCAAACCCATCTCGAGCCAGAAGATGGTGTGGTGACACATTGTTTAAGCCACAGAATCAGCCCTTAAGGGAGAAATTTCTCTACTTACTCTAACTATGAGAAGGAGCGAATTTCTTCTTTTGTAGCTGCATTCCCACTCCCCAATATCAGACAAATCCCCAAAATGGTACGCATATTGAGTCGGCGAAAATTGTCACTCTTACCCATGCAGATCAAAGGACTGCCTTCATAGGCTAGAATTCATAACTCACTCAGAATTTAGGTCAAGTCACCTATGGTCATCTTAGTGAAATGTCAATCTCTTCTAGCAATGATGTTATATAGAGAGACTATTCATTTTGTGGTCCGGTCTTAGAAAAATCTTTGTATAGAATACCTCACTCACATGTCTCTACATTAATGACCAGGATCAGATCATTTGTAGCACTTTACAATAATTTTAACAACTACGAAGCGGGTCGTATATGTAGAGTCACTAGAATAAGGTACCCAACCTTATCCATCTTCTACAAACCATTTAGGTCACCACTTAAACATGATCCATTTATATGTCTCCACATACATGTTTAAGTTATAGAAGATAACCTTGGATATTAATTTATTAGTTTTGTGGATTAATGTAACTAAATGTCAAATAAAATACTATTAATTTTATTAGATAAATAAAAAATTTGTACAATACAATTATAAACTACAAGACCACGGGATTTAGATATTAACCCCTAACAGAACTCTCTAATGGTACTGTGTTTACGACGTATTTGTCATCCTTTCTGTAGTAATTACAATATGCTTGTGATTACTACAACACTATTGCAATGGATCAATATAGTTTGTACCAGTTTTTTCCATAAGGGAATCTCTGGTACCAGACTTCTAAGCCAACTAACTTCTTCACTAGTTGTTGTTAGTGCTATCATTTCTGACTCCATCGTTGACTAGGCTAAAATAGTCTATTTCTTAGACTTCCAAGAGACAGTTACATCTGCTATATTAAAAATATAGCCACAGGTAGCCTCGAGTCATCTAAGAGGGAGTTCCAATCTGCAACGCTATACCCTTCCAAGATAGCGAGAAACTTTTGATAATGGAATCCTAGGTTCTGGGTTTTCTTCAATTACCTCATAACCCTTTCTACAACCTTCCAATTCTTTTTACTGGGTCTGCTTGTAAACCTACATAGTAATCCTAAAAAAGACTCTTAGCAAGTAGTGCCTCCATGTCCCCAGGCAATGCACTATGGCTGTTATATGTTTCTTTATCCCGAAGGAGAGCTGCTTAAAGCCTATATCAGGCCTAGTGCAGTTAGCAACATATCTGAGACTACCTATGATGCTTGCATACTCAGATTGATTGACATTGTCACTGGTGTTGTTGAACAACTTAACACTATGATCATAAGGAGTACATGCTGGTTTACATTTAAAGTAATTGTATTTCTTTTTAATCTTTTCTATATAATGAGATTGATCCAAAGAAATTCTCTTTTCAAACCTAGTCATTTTTATGCCTAAGATTACTTTTTCTTTTCAAATTTTGCACTCAACGTGGATTTCACATCATTTATAACGTGCAAGTTGATCTAAAAATTAATAAATCACTACATAGAAACATATGATAGTGCATAGATTGTTTTCAAACTTAAAGTAGATGCATTTGTCACTTTCATTAACTTTGAATCCTTTAGATGTGATTAGATTATCAAAATTTTCATGTTATTGCTTAGGAGCTTCTTTCAAGCCATAAAGAGATTTATCTAACTTGCATACCTTGTTTTCTTGACCATGGACTATGAAGCCTTCAGGTTGTTTCATGTAAATCTCTTCTTCAAGTTCACTATTCATGAATACAGTCTTTACGTCCATCTGATGTACTGCAAGGTTGTTTAAGGCAGCGAGTGAAAACAACACACAGATTAAGGTGATTCTAGTCACATGGGAGAATGTATCAAAGAAGTATATGTTTTTTCTTTGTTTGAAACTCTTAGCTACAAGTCTGGCTTTGTACTTGACAATTGTTTAATCAGGTTTGAGTTTCTTCCTTAGGATTCATTTGCCAGCCTTGCAACCAAGGGGTAGGTCTACCAAGTGTCAAGTTCTATTTGACTCAAGTGAGTCCATTTCATCATTTATTGCTTCTTGCCATAAATTGGCATCTACTGAGGATAGGGCATCTTTTAGGTTCTTAGGATCTCTTCTACATTGAAGGTTTGGAAGTCATCCCTAAAGTCCTTGATAGTATGAGTTTTTTTTTCTTTTTCTGGGCTTTGGGTCTACTTCCTCATTTGAAGTTTGATTTCTAATTAATGGTAGATTACTAGATATCGAGCCCTAATTATTCCTTGATTTAAAGGGAAATCTATCCTCAAAGAAATCAGCATTATTTGATTCTACAATCACTTGATTTATTAAGACATAGAATCTATAAGCTTTACTATTTACTACATATCCTATAAAGACACATTCATAGGCTCTACTAACAAGCTTCCTTCTTTTAAGATCTGGTGTTCTTACATAGGCTAGATACCTATAAGTTCTGAAATATGATGTTCAATTTCTTATTCTTAAGGACTTCATAGGGTGAAGTTGTGTTTTTAGAATTTGGTATTTTGTTAAGTACATAACACACAGTTAGGATAATTTCACCCTACCAATAAAATGCAGTTCCCGAATTAAGTAAAATAGCAACTACTAGTTCATATAGAGTTATATTTTTCCTTCCAGCTTTTCCATTCATTTCAAGAGAATAAGGTGCAACCTTTTCATGAAATATTCCATGTGAGATATAGAATTTATTAAATTCATCTAATTCATATTCAATTCCTCTACACTACAAAAGTCTTTTAACTTTTCTGTTAAATTGGTTTTCTATTTCAGTCACAAACAATTTCAACATGTCAAAAGCATCATTTTTATTTTTCAACAGATGTATGAATGTGAAGTTAGAGCAATCATCAATAAAAGTGATAAAATATCTTTTTCTATTCCTAGTCAAGACACCATCAAATTCACATAAGTCTAAATGAATGAAATCTAGAGGTTCAAATTCCCAAAGTACAGATTTATGTGAACTCTTAGTTATTTTAGACTGACTACAATATTTACATTTATCAAAGTCATTCATCGATAATTTAGGAATCATTTCCAACCCACTATATTACTAATTATTCACTTATTAACATGAAAAAGCCTAACATGTCAAACATTAAAAGAACACAACATATAAGCACAAGATTGAGCTTTATTCTGTTGGATTTTATGTCCTAAAACTCGTAGTTTGTAAATTAATAAATATATTCTGTTTTGTTTTTCGATAAATTTGTTATTGAAATTGTAATCTTGAATCCAATAAACTAAGGTCCTGAGGCTATTTAATGTAGTTTGAACTTTATGTAGTGACATAAAGGTGGATCAAGTTCAAATATATAGCCAAAATGGTCTATAGTATATGAATAAGGTTGGGCGCCTTATTTTGGGGACACTATGGATGCGGCCCACTTTGTAGCTAGTACAAATGATGTGATCCTGAATCGTTCATATAGAGATATGTGAGTGGGGGCATCATATGTAAAGAGTTTACATAAGATTGAACCATGAAATAGTCATTTTTTATGTTCTAAATACCGTTTTATGTATAAAACTGACTATTTCATTAATTGATGACCTAGGTAACTTAATCTTAATCCTGAGCTAACTATGAACTCCTGCTCACTCAAAATTATCCTTAGATATGCATAGGTGAGGGCAGCTCAATATCGCTGGCTCAATAAGCCTCCCATTTCAGGGGTAAGATCGGGTGGATAGCTGGGAACATAGGGTGCAAGATGGAATTCACTCCTACTCGTTATAGGGACAATAGATAGGTTGTTCCCTTTAGTACAGAATCCAGGTCTTGAACAAAGGGCCCCACCCTCTCCTTGGCCCGAGAGGGATTCTGTTTATAGGTTGGACCTTAAACCAATTGTTCAATAGAGGATCAGTGGAACTTAAGGAACAAGATGTAGTCTTGGGGGTAAAACGGTTTTTATGACCCAACCGAGATTACGAACAACCTGTGAAGGATTAACTTACTAATCATGGTTATATCAAATGGACACAAATATATCTATAGTGAGGGGAGCGCAACTACAGGACTTTAGTGGAATGACCCCTTAGTTAACGAATATTGATTAGCTCCGTCTAAAGAGTTTAGCTAGTTAATCTCGGATCGTTGGAGCCCATGATCTATAGGTCCATTAGGTTCCCCTACTAGCTCATATAAAATAAACTTAGAACAGTATGATAGAATAATTTGAATTGTTCGAATTAGGTAGAGAGAGAGAAACGGACAAGTATATATGATATAGTGGTTGGGTTTTTCAGCTTAGAAATATAGCTTTAATATTTAAATGTGATTTAAATATCAAGAATATGAATATGTTCATATTCGGAAGCTCGAAAATAATGGAAATGGTCAAAGATGTAAAAAGTCAAAGAGTTGACTTTTGACTTTGAAAAATCAAACTTTGACCGACCTTATATTCAAATTTGATTTGAATTTTGAGAAAATGAATGCGGATTCATGCTCGGGAGGCCAAAATTAGTCAACACGGGAAAAATCATAAAAAGTCAAAATGTTGATTTTTTGGTCAAAGTTTGACTTTAACCAAATGACTATTTTGCCCTTTGACTATAGTTAGTGGGAAAATCCAAACTTTTGTTGGATAATTCCACTAACAAAATAGTGGGCTAGGTGTTGGCTTATAGTGGAGACATTAAGCCCACTAAGATAAGTGGAATATAGGTGTTGGGTTTTTTATGCATTTAGTTCATGCAATTGTTGCATGGATTTTTCTATAAATTGGGCTTTCATTTTGAATGAAAAGAGTTTTTGCAATTTTGGAAATTGGTTTTCATATTTGGACTGGAAAAATCACAACTTTGAAAAAAAGAAAAAAACCCAAACCTACCCAAATTCCATCTCTTTTCTCTCTCTCGATTTTCTTCATCCATCGGGTCCCACAACTCGGTTCTGAGTCTAGAGGATAGTAGGTCAACTCTAATGGTGGTTCGAAAGAGTTCGGGTCGAGATTCAACGAGGAAAAGCGATTTTCGGGAGCTTCAAAGGTAGTATCCTACACTTTTAATTCACTGTTTTTTCCTTCATGATGCATGCTTATTTCCTTTAATTTAAGAGCAATTAGAGTTTAATTAGATCCTAATTCCACTATGTATATCTCGTGTTTCATGTGGAGACATACAAGTGGATCGTGCTTTAAGTGATAACCTAAATGGTTTGTAGTATATGGATAAAGGAGGGATACTTTATCCTCGTGACACTACAAGTATGGCCCGCTTTGTAGGTGTTACAAATGTTGTAAAGTGCTACAAATGATCTGATCTTGATCATTCATGTATTAGACATGCGAGCGGGGATATTCTATAAAAAGGAGTTTGTATAAGACCAGACCATAAAATGTTTAGTCTCGTTATATAACGCCATTCATAATTGAGACTTTCATTTCACTAGGATAACCATAAGTAACATGATCTTAATCCTAATTGAGTTGTAAACTCCTGCCTATGAAGGCTGTCCTTTTATTTGCATGGGTGAGAGCGGCGAGATCGACAATTCAACAAGCCTGCCATTTTAGGGATTCGTCTGATTAGGGAGCTAGGAACTCAGCTACACAAGATGGAATTCACTCCTTCCCCGAAGTAGGGGTAAGTAGATAAATTGCTCCCTTACGGGCTGATTCCGAGGCTTGAACAATGTGGCGCCACACCTTCTCTTGGCCCAGTTGTACTTACGAGTGATTTGTGAAGGGTCATCATACTATTGATTGGTTATATCTAATGGACACAGAAATATATCCGTAGTGCGAAGAGTTCAGCTGTTGGTCTTTAGTGGACTGCCTGACAGTTAACGGATTGTGGATATCGTGATTAAAGAGTTTAGTCAGTTACTCACATACCGTTGGAGCTTCAAGCTATAGGTCCATAAAATCCCCCTGGTAGCTCAATGGATTCAAGTTGAGAATCAGTTTTTGGGTTAATTTGAAGTGTTTAAATTAATAAAAGGGAATTTGATTATATATGATATAATTAAATTAATTAAATTATATATGATATAATGGATATGATGTATTTGATACATTATTATTTGATTTGAGGAATTAATATAAATATGATTTATATTAAATGCCATAAAAAGAGAAAAAGAACTATGGTTTATATGTTGTATATGATGCAATATTAAAACTATAGGTTATAAATATAATATGATAAGTTAGTTATTGTATTTTTTTATAATTTATTAATTATGAGATAATTAATTTTCTTTTTCTCCAATAACTACCTTAGTGAATGATTTTAGACGGTTTTATGGTTAACTGTGAGATAAAAAGAAATATGATTTCAAAATTCTCAAGACAATGAAACGCACTGTCAGATTACTAATCGAAAGACTAAGCGATAGAGCATCGAGTTCACTATACGATAGTGCTTTTTACTACACGATCGAGCGTCGAGTCTAAACAATAGACTTCATCTACTACACGATTGTGTGATCGCATACTCGATCGTCTACTCCTCTTCCATTCCTCTTCCCCTCTATCCAAAATCATATAGAGCCCACAACTCATGGATTCTCACACCGAGAATACCAAGGTAATCTTGTGGTGGTATCTAGTTCTGTTCGAGGATCGAGTTTTACTCGATGGAGATCGAGGAAGTTCCAATTGCTCGTAGCGTTCATGCTGTCTGACACCTTGGTAACTGATTGAGGGAAATAAGTGAAGAAAGAGTTCTTCAAAATTATTGTCACTCTATCCTTTTTTTTTTTTTTTTTGATAAAAAGCATATTGTAATTTATCTTTAATGCATAATCATCTTTGTATGATTGTAAATGTTTATGTTCTTTCACAATGGAGTTTGAAACGATCCGCTTCCACTCAAAGGTCCTCTAGTTTTAAAGTTCCTTCAGATTCTAGGGTTTGAACAATGTGAACATACCCTCTCTTGGCCTGAGAGGGATTTGGTCATAGTTAGACTATGACTTATTTTTTATAAGAGGGATCAACGGTACTTATGAGCAATTTATGAAAGGTCATCTCACTGTGGATTGGTTATATCCAATGGACATAGAAATATATCTTTCAACTAACTGCTCCTCTCGCTCTCACAGAGATCGTCCAAGCAATTGTCCACCAAATCGTCTACCCACGTACGACATCTTCACAAACACGGCAGCAGGGAATTCACCACCACTTGGAACCCTCGGTATTCTCGGGGTGAAAATCCAGGAGGTGTGGGCTCTGTTGGATTTGGTAGAGGGAATGAGGAAGAGACAATTGTTTACCACGACTAAGCAAGTGAGAGATATCGTGTGTCTATCGTATAGACGATGCTTGGTCGTTTAGGTAGAGTACACGATCGTGTAGTAAAAGGGGTGTGATCATATAGACGATCGTTAGTAAACGCTCGGGTGCACGATCGTGTAGGAAAAAGCTAGACAATCATTTAGTAAATTATATACGATCGTTTAGTAAACCGTGCACGTGTATATGATTATTTAGAAACTTTAAGCTATCGTGTAGGCTCTCGGTTTGCTATGCGATAGGCAGTATACACTAACGGTGAGCGAATGTCTGATCCTTTGCAAAATGAAAACAATTTTCATTTTATCCTTCAGTTATGAAAACTGAATGCAACCTCCTATTATCTCATTCAATTACGGAGAAAAAACTGGCACAATTATCCCATAATTGTTAAATTAAAAAATAAATATAATCTTATTATATTTATAACCTATGGTTTAATATCAGATCATATGCAATACATTGACCATAGTCATTTTCTCCTCCACTAGATATAAATCATATTTATATCATTTTCCTCCAATTAATATATCTCATATATACGACAACCAGGGATCTTAGTTTATTGATTTGTGGTAAAGCAATTAAGACATCCAATGTTCCATAGACAAAAGTGAAGAAAATATCATATATTATTACATTACAAGCGTTTGTTCAAAACGGTGTTTACAAACTACAGGACCCAACGAGAGTTTAGGGCATCATCCCCAACATATAGTGCAAAAAGTGCAGTTGTCGACCTTTAGTGGAGTGACTGACAGTTAATGGATGTTGGGTAAATTTAATTAAGGAGTTTAATTAATTATCCAAGTGTCATTGGAGCATCAATCTACAGTCCATAAGGTCCTATCTGTAGCTCAATAGGGATTTATTGAGAATTATTTTTGGATTAATTTAAATTGTTCAAATTAATTGAGAGAATTAATTATATGTGATATAATTAACATAATGTATTTGATACATCATAAAGTTTATTTTGAGAGGAATTAAATATTTGAATATGATTCAAATATTAATTATATGGATGAGATTCATATCATATATTAAAAAATTCAAAATTAATTGAGAGAAATAAAACTATAGATTATATTGTGTTTGATTAATTATTGGATCTATCGATTTGGGTAAGATTTCTGCCGTTTGGGTTTGTTTTCGGTTGATTCTTGAATACTCATTTACTTTTGGCATCAATTGGTTGATACCCATTGTGTTTCAACTTTAGATTCAAGTTTGTGAAGGTATTGAGGTGTTGTTCAGTGAAGTTGGAGTTTGTTTTAGCGAGTTTTGGTAAGTTTTATGCTTTGATTACCCTCTTGTGGATTAATTTTGGTTGTTGAGAAATTTTGGTAAAGTCATTTGGAAATGATTTTTTTTTACGAAGCTACATATGGATAATTTATTTGAGACATTGGTAGTGAAGTATGTATTTGATTCAAGCTTTAATCATGTAAGCCTAATTTCATATTATGATTAGGGGGTTTAATCAAGAATTTCATTCAAGATGAAGAAGAGTTTAGTTTGCTAATTATTTAGGCTTAAAATTGGAGGTTTGGAAGGAGAATTCGAATTGGACCACACCTTAGGTAAGGTTATTTGGAAATATTTTGTAATATTTGGGTGTTTGGGATTTGGCCTTAACTATTAATTTTAAAGCTTGGTTTATGCTTAGGCTTGATTAAGGATTCAAGAATTTCACAAAAATTCAATTGCTTTTTGGTTCGACCTAATATCAAGGTAAGTAATCTTACTACTGGAACTGCCCACGGGCCAGGCATTAGATGTATTCTAGCATGATAAATGTACGATATGGCAGAATGTTAGCATGATAGACTGATAATATAATATGATCGAAGTATGTTCTGGTACGAGATCTGAATTATTTATTTATGCACATAGACACTTGAATGCTAGTATGAGATGATATGTGCTTCCATATGGTTGTATTTGATCTGATGATGTTGAGGTATACATGTATGTTGTAGAACCATGATGTTGAGGTATATGTGTATGTTGTAGAGCCATGATGTTGAGGTTTATATGTATGTCATAGATTCGTACAGTGATGATTATGATGTTGAGACTATGCAAATATCCTTACTGATTAGTTAGATGCCCATTAGATTTTGTGTTTCCTTCGGGATTCACCAGTTTGTGTTTCCTTTAAGATTTGCCAGTTTGTGTCTCCTTCGGGATTCGCCAGTTTGTGTCTCCTTCGGGATTCACCAGTTTGTGTCTCCTTCGGGATTCACCAAAGGTAATGGGCATACTTAACTACAGTAGGATATGACTCAGTCTTCTTCTTGTTTCATATGCATATGTGTCCTATGAGGACTAGAGCAGTTTATATGTTTCACCAGAGGTGTGTATCTAGAGGACATAGATGCCCAGCCTGACTCCAGTAATGGGGTTACTTACTGAGTATTTTATACTCATTCTTTCTCATGTTGTTGTTTCAGGTAAGGGTAGAGATGCATCAACGATGAACAAGCGGAATTCGTGATCGAGCCACTGGGACATGTTTTTACGCTTCCGCTCATGAGATTTAAAGTTCTTTTCATGTTTCTCTTAATTTTTAGTTTTGATGTTTAAAACTTACTTTTAAGAATCGTTTTTCAGATTTATTTATTATCCTTTATGATTTATAAGTACCCTACTATTGATTTAGTATTTGAATTTAATGAAAGTCTTTTGAACTTACCTTATTTAATTAGCATTTATTTCGCCATAACCGAGTGTCGTTTTGAGTTTCATGCATGCATGTATTTAGTAACGGTCTAACTTAAGTCCTAGGGGGTTGGGTCGTTACAGTTATGTTAAAATCAAATGTAGATCAATTTTTTTCTTTTCAGCAAAAATGTTAAACTATATTTTTCCGTTATTTTGCTCTAGTACCTTGATCGATTTTAATTATACGACTTAGAAAGATTCAATTAAAAAAAATTTCGTGGTTAACGACCTCAATATCATCTTGGTTGAGGATTGTTGTCCTCAAGTCCCAACCCTTGATGCAACATGAAATGTTTGTAGTACGTACAAAATGTGGACGAAGGCTAATGATAAGGCCAAAGTCTACATTTTGGCAAGCATACCTGATGCCTTAGCCAAAATATTTGAGAGTATGGTCACTGCACATCATATCATGCAATAAATGCCAAAATTGTTTGAGCAAGAGTTCTCACAATTCAAGCTAAATGAGGTTGATGACAACGAAATCAGTAATATCAGCTCCCTAGATAAACTCCAGTCCATATTGAATGTCAAAAGACAAATAGAGAAAACAAATGTTGCTAAATTTATGAAGTTAATCAACGATGGATTGTCCTCTGCGATGAAACTTGGAGTTTATGATATGGGTTGTGGAGCTGATCCCACTACTCTCTAGAAAAGGAAGAACTTCGAAGAAAATAAATCTAATTTTTGTCTTGGAGACGTGCTTAGTAGATAATGATGATTCTGTCTGAGTAGTTGATTTAGGAGCTATTAATCACGTATGTTCTTACTCAGGGATTTAATTCCTGGAGAGATGACTCTAAGAGTCGGTACTGGTGAGGTCATTTTAGCTATTATTATAAGCAAGCTAAGTTATTTTTAGACAAGAAACGATATATGTTATTAGATAACGTATATGTAGTTCCTCATATCAAGAGGAACTTATTTTTTGTTTCTTGTATGATTGAACAAAAGTATTCTCTATCCTTCTTTGAAAATAAAGTGTTTATTTTTAAGAATGGAATGGAACTAGGCTTTGGTTCAATGGAAAGTAACTTTATGTACTAAGATCGTTAGTTATAAAAGGCGTCATAAATACTAAATGTTCGATATGACAACAACTGCTAAAAAAACTAAGGAATTATCTTAAAGAAAATGCTCACCTATGATATCTAAGGTTAAGTCACATTAATCTCAATAGGATTGAAAGATTGGTGAAAAGTGGATTTCTAAATGGTTTAGAAGAAAACTTTTTACCTGTATGTGAGTCATGCATTGAAGGCAAAATGACAAAGCGACCTTTTACCAAAAAAAGTTATAGAGCCAAAGAGACCTTGGAGCTTATACATTTAGACCTTTGTGGTATGAATGTAAGAGCACGATGAGGTATGAATATTTTATCTCTATCATAGATAATTATAGATATGGGTATCCATACCTAATGCAACACAAGTCTGAAGCTCTTGAAAAGTTCAAGAAGTACAAGATTGAGGTTGAAAATTTAGTTAAAGAGTTTAATTAATTATGTCATCTGTGGTGACATGACCTGGTAAAATGTAAGTCTACATGTCCATAAGGTCCCCTCTGTAGTTTAATTACGGACCTGGTGACATGACCACCGGAGTTTAACTAATTATGGATGTTGGGTAAATTTAGTTAAAAAGTTTAATTAATTATCCAAGTACCATTGGAGCTTCAATCTACAAGTCCGTAAGATCCCCTCTGTAGCTCAACAAGGATTTATTGAGAAATATTTTTGGATTAATTTGAATTGTTCAAACTAATTGAGGGAATTAATTAAATTGATTATATGTGATATAATTAACATAATGTATTTGATACATTATAAAGTTTATTTTGAGAGCAATTAAATATTTGAATATGATTCAAATATTAATTATATAGATGAGATTCATATAATTGAATTTAGTATAAATATGATTTATATTAAAAAAATTCATAATTAATTGAGAGAAATAAAACTATAGATCATATTGTATTTGATAACGATATAAAAACTACAGTTTATGTGTTATATTTGATAACATATAATATATACATTTATATAATAAGTTAGTTAGTTATTATATATATAATTATTAATTAAATTGATTTTAATTTGATCAAAGGGAGAGGGTTACAACTCTCTACCTTTAATTCTCTCAACTAGAACGTGAGGATGGGTGTTGGTATGGATGCTGGTTTTGTCGTCTTCTTCCTCAATTCTCTGATGGTCAGAGTGATTTGCTCTGGGATTCACAAAATGGCATAGAGAAGAAAATGAAGGTTTTCTCATTCCTTTCTTAGATCATTTCCTCCATCTTCCCAAATAACCTAATAGAGCCTAACACTCTTGCTAATTCTCAATCCAAAGAGAATACAGAAGGTTCTCAAGTGGTGGTGTCTTGATTTAGGTTGCCGTATTTTTGGAGATCGAGATCCAGAATGAAGGGTTTGTGATCCGGATCATGGGAATATGTGAAAAATTATTGGGCTTCAAGGGTAAGTCCTCTTCTTCCTAACTCCTTATTTCTTAAAGCATGCTGTAAATTTATTATCTATGTATAATTTTCTATTTTGTAAATCAGGATTAAAAATTAAAATTGGGACTGATCCCCTGCGAAGCCTTCATAGGTTCCTTTAGAACCCTCATTTGCCTACCTCCTCACCCGTTCTAGAACTTGGATATCCTTTGGGGCCCAAACCCATAAGGAAAGGTAGGGGTAAATAAGGAGTCATCTTCTTGTTGTACTAACCAATGTGAGATTCTCCACTTTTCTTTTTATTTCATTTAAAAAATAAGAAAATATCACCAATAGCTCATCTTTATTTTTCATGCAAAGTTTTGAGTACATTGGAGTTCAAATATGTTTTTTTTTTTTTTTATATTGATTTTGTTCTATTTTTTATGTTGATTTTGCGTCGTGGATTTTGAATAGTATGTCAGTGGTATGATATATTTATCTTTCGAATATCAGTAAACCATATAATATCAAAGAGTCGGATAACAATCAATATGAAGTACCAATTAGACAACAATCAGATAGAAAATCAATATCATTAGCAATCAATATAAGATAACAATAAAATAATAATCAATATCAAATAGTAGTTAGTTCAAACTTGTTATCAAATAACTATCGGTATCATTAAGAATCAACATAAAAAAGTAATTAAACAATAATCATATAGCAAAAGGCACAAATGGCAACTAGTATTAGATAATAAAAAAATAATATTCAAATAATACTCATATAGCAATCGATATCATGGATAATCAAATAATTATCAATATCAAATAACAATTAGACAACAATCATATAACAAGTATCATTAGCGATAAGATAAAATCAATATCAAATAACAATTAGATATCAATCATTATCAAAATGTATTCGGTAACATTAAGAATCAATATCAGATGACAATCAATATCACTGGCTAATTATCATATGGTAATCAAATAGCAATCATAGAGCAAACAAATTCCAGGTGGAAATCAGTGAATGAGTGAGGGCATTTTTTACTTTTCCATTTCAATGCCTCATTTAAAACTACTAACCATGTGACAAGAAATATAAGGTAATCCGATGTCAATCGATAAGCAATCAAAAGGCAATACCAGTACTGTGTGACAAAAAAAAGAAGGTAATCAGAAGGCAATATCATAAGCTACCAACGATATATATATATATATATTTAATCACATCCCAAGCCAAATGAAAGGAAAATAAATAGTAATTGTCATCAAATAATAATTGATATCATTGGCTATCAGTATCAGACAGTAATCAAACAACAATAAGATATAAATCAGTATCATTGACAAGCAGTATGAAATAGTAACCAGACAACGATCAGATAACAATCAATATAATTGGCAATAACAAAATAATCATCAAATAATGATTAAACAATAATTAGCTAATAAATCAATATCATTAGCAATCAGTATAAGATAATAATCAAATAACAGTCCGTATGAAATAGCAATTAGGTAGTTAAGACAACAATCCGATAGTAATTGATATCATTGGCAATCAAATGCAATCACACATTTCAACTGTGGGAGTATTTTGGTCGTCCGATATTTCAATTGGGTGGGCTTATTATTTTACCATTTCTTACATAATCCATATTTGTAGACCATGGATGTAATCGCCTAATTTCACTATTATCTTTTTGATAGTCATGCAATTGCCCCTAAAATTAGGGTATGTTTGATTTAATTTTTCAAATAAATTTTAGAAAAAATGGAAGTTATTGGTAATATTTATTAAAATGATATATTTACCCTTACTTATGAAAAGATATGTGGGTTTGAATCATAATCTTTCAAAGAAAAGGGAAAGAAAAAATAAAAGAAACTGGAAAAAGTTTTGATGAAAATTTCTCATTTCCAAATTACCTTTCTTGAAAAACAAAATTATTTTCTTAGAGACCGTAGGTTGGAATCATTATATTCTTGAAATAATAATAATAATAAAAGAGAACTTGAAACAAAATTCAAAATTCAAATTAGTACGGATTGCTTGAGATCAAACGAACAGTGTTAAAAGAACAAATTATCGTAATAGAGAATTTTCAAATTTTAGGGTTAAGAAAAAATGGTATGAAATTTAATTTCATCAGCTTCTTCAGCTTCACGCTAAACTTAAAGATGGCCTCAATCTCTTCCCGCTGGTGGGAACTCTGCAAATCTCGCCGGAACTTCATTTCTTCTCTAATTCCTTCAGAGAAAGTTCTACGTTATTGCTAATCAAGGGACGAAGTTAAATCTGGCGTCCGATATCTGGAAGCGACTTTTCGCGCCAAGAAGCAGAAGATCTGCTCCAATTCTTCCGATTATTCGTCTTGGTCGGCAATTCAATCAAACAATGGAAGTTATCAACCCTTTCAAGCTCTGTTCCGGCCTCAAATTCCTTGGCTACTTCATGATCCTCTTGGTTTTCGCCATCGTTGCAGTTTCCTACGATGCGGTTGTAGTCCTCACTTGGGGCCCCAAATTACTCATGGGCGGCTTCCACTCCTTCCTCGCCTTCTCCATCATCATTTTGTTTCATGTTCTGGTACTGATTCTATACGTTTTGAATTTTTGGGTTATTGAACTTGAATTTCCATTTTCATTTGGAGTAATTGAACTGTACACGTTTGTTCAACTTAGTTGTGCATCGATTAAATTTTCGGTTCTAGAGTTCCAAGTAATTTGGTTTTAGTTTCGTCTGCGAAAATGTTGAGTCACTTTCAATATGCTGGAGTTTGTTTTCACATCTGTAGGCGGCTCTACAAATGGGATCATACATTTTTTTAGTTAGATGCACGATTAGCTTCTTCTGATGGGGGGAAAAGTAATGAGCGATGACATTGGGAAACTTTGACATTGAGATAAATTGTGAGAAGACTGCATCTTGTTTTGCAGCTTTTACTCTTGTCGTGGAGCTACTTTATGGTACTCCTTGAAGATCCTGGTTCTGTACCAGCAAATTGGATATTGGCAAATGAAGCAGACAATATGGAGGTTGGTAGTTCGTCATTGCCGGAACATGGAGCAACGGGGGATGCCACTTATTCCTCTTCAGATGGTGCCGGGAGAAGACCTACAGCCTATTGTCGTCAATGCCAAAATGGAAAACCGCCACGTTGTCATCATTGCTCTGTTTGTAAGCTACTTAACTTCAACACTATCCCTGCATCTCTTTATTTGTTCACATCGCACCACCCCAGCCATGCAGCAAGGTTGAATTATGTTGCACCTAATGAGTGATCAGTCGTTTGATTTGTATTACTCTGTCCTATTTATTAATCTCGATTTATTTCTGGATGCTACTTTACGCTTAATATTTACTTTTTCAGTTATTATACAACTTGTACTCTGAAATGATCTAAGGTACTTGAATGCTATAATGATCTGTAGGTCAAAGATGTGTTCTTAAGATGGATCATCATTGTATCTGGGTGGTGAATTGTGTTGGAGCACGCAACTACAAATTCTTTCTTCTTTTCTTGGTAAACTCTCAACCCAATTCACCTCCTAGCTGTTAGCAAGATAGTTTCCCATCTTCGTGAGAAATGTTGTCGGCTTTTTTCTTCCTCTTTTCTGTAGTATGGAAGATCCATGGAAATATGGAATTAGAGTTATTGGTCTCTCTTACGTTCTACTGAACTTGTATGATAAGGGCATGGTGTTGTTGGAACATGCAAAAAATATAGATTAGTTGCATTTGGCAGTATGATAGATTGTATATTGATGTCACATTTAACTCCTTAGAGATGGTTAATTTGGTTATTTATTGTTTCATAAGCTTGCCTGAAGAAGATCAATATAATCTTTAAAGGAAACAAGTTGGTGAAATTAATTCATTTACCATTTTGTGATTACTTTTCAAGAAGTCTAAAATAACTGAGGTTCAAAATCATTTCATCCTATCATGTTAAGTAAAATATATTTCTTTCATGTTTATAATATAAAACTCGGCTTCAAGAGGAAGTATAGAAAATTATAATTACATGTATGTATGTGTATATATGCATGTATAGCTGAGTGAAATCTCTTTGTTAACCTACTTGCCCCTTGCTTCCCCCCAAGCTCTACACATTCTTGGAGACAACAATGGATACGCTTGTTTTGCTGCCTAGTTTTATCAAATTTTTTGATGAAGCTAAGAGTCACTCTGGTTCTCCTGCCAATCTTGTTATCCTTTTTTTAGCTTTTGGTAAGAAGCTCAACTGGTTTATAGTTTACATTTCTAAAAAATTGAACTTAACCCTTTGATTTTCCAATATTTTTATGTCTGTACTTTGATGCAGTTCTTAATTTAGCCTTTGCACTCAGTCTTCTTTGTTTCGTAGTTATGCATGCATCTCTCCTGTTGAGCAACACAACATCAATTGAGGTAATGAAATTGAAGTAGTCACTTGCTCTTTTCTTTTATCTCTTTAATTGTTCTGCTTCAGATTGGATTATCAATTTTCTTTCCACCAGGCTCGGGTTGGTGATTGTTACCTTAACCCCACTTGTTCCTCTATCATTTATTAATCTGTTAGTTTTTTCCCACAAGTGCAAGGTGTCTGTTACTTGGTGGAAATCAAATAGCTGGATTATTGGTCACGATTCACAAATAAGATAAAACTCATTCTTTTAAAACATTCTTTCAAATGTGCAATTTGACCATTGTAGCCTCAAATTTAAGTAAACCATGATCCTAATTCAGTCATTAATTATTGAGACCTGCATGCCTTATTTAGGCTAGTCTTTCCATTTTTACTATCAAAGGTGCTCATTCACTATTACATTTTCAGGTTCACGAGAAGAGAAGAGCAGTTCAATGGAAGTATGACCTAGGCAAGAAGAAAAACTTTGAGCAGGTAATACGTGTTTGTATATGTCATCTTGAAATGTTCCCTCTCAGACTCATTAATATATTATGATAATCCTCACATCTGTAGGATTATGAATCATTTTCTGTGTGGAATCATCTTATGCATCTCTTGTGAAAATAATTTTATTTGCAGTTGTTTGCTACACTTTCATATTATCTGGGGAAACATAATTCTTATTTTTTATTATTATTATTTTGAATATGGGGAAAACATTGTTTGCGCTCTTGGTTGAATCAGGATTCAGGATGCTGCAGTTTGTGATTGAAAGAGAAAACAGCGTACTATTGGATATTGGGAATTCCTAATGTTAAATACTAGTATTATGGGAAAAATACCTTTTTGTTCCTGGAGTTCTGAAGATTAGGTGCGTTTAGTCCCTCGTGTTTTAAATCAGTCAATTAAATCTAGTCCCTGAGTTTTCAAGAATAGGTTTAACAGATCTTTCCAATAAAAAAAATCATTAAATTTGAACAAAAGTTGAATATATGCTTAAGTGGCAAGATACTGGAAAAAAAAAACTAATTTTTACTTCTCTCTCATCTCTCTTCTTTCTCTCTCTACCCTATTCGTCCTCCCTCTTTCTCTCTCTCACATTCTCCTCTCATTTTCTCTCTCCTCTGACTCCACGGCTAAACTTCCAAAAAAAACTGAAGAAAAAAAAATTGAAAATATTTCCTTCCCTCCTCTCTCATATTCTCTCTTCTCCCACACCATTACTAACCTTCAACAAAAACTCAAAAAAAAAAAAAAAAAAAAAAAAAAAAAAAAAAAAAAAAAGAACAAATAAGTTTTCGTGCTTCTCTCTCGTATTCTCTCCTCCCACACCATTACTAAACTTCAACAAAAGCTCAAAAAAAAAAAAAAAAAAAAAAAAAAAAAAAAGAACAAATAAGTTTTCATTTTGGTCAATAGTTTTTGTCCATTAGAAGCACATTTCAAAGTTGCCATAGCCATGGAGAGAGAGGGGAGAGAATATGAGAGAAGAAAGATTTTCAATTTGTTTCTTTTTTTTCAATTCTTGTGTAAGTTTAAACCCGGTGAGGGTGAGGGAGAAGAGAGAAGAGAATGAAATGTTTTTTTTTTTTTTTCTTCAAATTTTTTTTGTGGAAGTTTAGCCATGGAGAGAGTGGAGAGAGAAAAAGAAGAGAAAAGAATGTGAGGGGAAAGGAGGACGAAGGGAGGGGAGAGAGTGAAAGGAGAGAGATGAGAGAAAATTTAAAAAATAGTATTTTCTTTCTAACTCATTTTGCCACTTAAGCATATTGTCAACCTTTGTTCAAATTTAATGATTTTTTTAATTAGAGAGACCTTTTAAATATATTCTTAAAAATTCAATGACTAAATTGGCCAATTTAAAACATGAATGACTAAATGTACCTATTTTTTAAAACTCAAATACTAAAAAGGTATTTTTTCCTAATATTATCCCGTGAAGAAGGGGAAATAAAAAAAGATTATGATGTTCTTCAGGGATTATATTTGAACTCCATGCCTCTCAATACATTTGTTGCACTCCCATGGAAATTTATCTCCCAATGTCTGTTACACAATGACAGAAGCTAGTCGAGTTTAGATCTTATAATGATGTCGTGTCTCGTGTTCTTTCCTTCTTAAGGTATTTGGGACGAAGGCAGCACTGTGGCTTTTCCCATTGTTTTCGAAGGAGGATTTGGAGAAAATTCCTGCACTTCGAGGCTTGGAATTCCCTATTCGTTCTGATATGGAGTCTTGACACTTCTTTCCCGGTACTTCAGTCAGTGTAATATATTGTCCTAGTATCTTTATTTTCTTTTATGTAAACAATCACGCATGAAAGCTTATTCTATGTATGGCCCTCTTTGGGCGTTTCTATTTGTAAATTTCTCATTTTTTTCAGAGAAGATGTAGTGAACAGCTATAGTTCCCAGAAGTTGTGCTATTCTTGTTTATAGTCGTTTTGTACCGAGCTGAAGAGTTATTTCCAAAGATGCACTAGTTTTTCGCATATATGAGCCTTTAATAATCTTTCTTGCGAGATCTTTTTTATTTTTTATTTTTCTCGTAATTGCACATACAATATCGTGTTTTGGGGAAATCAAAGTTAGTGAGTTATTTTATGAACCAATTATGTTTTATACCGATGTCCTCTTTTGGGAGATAATAATTCGTCAGCTAAAAAAAAAAAAAAAAAAAAAAAAGATATAAAGTTAGCAAGCAACTGAATAAAAAAGTTGTATATAGTGGATGGCAAATTATTCTTGCTTTAAAATTCCTATCCGGAGTTCGAAGACCTTATTTAAACACACTATAATATATAATAATGATAAATAAATAAAAAGAAGAAGAAGAAACTTCTCATTATATAGTAGTAACATGTAAATCTTGGTCAAATGATGACAACTAGGGCAGGCGGGTCCCTTTGAAATCCACTAGAACTGGCCTTAGAGGAGACAAGCCTCCTAGAAATTGGTAGAGGTGGAGCCCCCAATGTCCCCATTTTCCCCCAAAAAGAAAAAAAAAATGTAAATCTTGATCATCATCTAATTTCAGGTGGTCGATCATGATCCAAGGATGAAACTAAAGAAGAAATTCTGTCCATGGAATTGCAGAAACTGGAGATGGAAACAGAGATCAAAACGAAGATGGGAGCAATCATCAAAACAAGGCTAAAAGGTACCATCCACTGTTGTTTCTGTGATCTATGGAACCGAACCGCCCACCATCCCATTAAAAACGCCCCTGACACACTCACCAAAACTAAGACCACACATCCCCACACAGCCTTCAGCTTTCTGTTCTTCTGTTTCTTCTGCTCTCCTTCCCCCTTCATCACATCTTCAATTTCTGTTCCTACAAGCATTTCTCTCGAGTGCAACAAAGAATAGGAAGAAGAAAACCTCACAAATGATCTATTGGAAGAAAACCCAATTAGCTCTGCTAGCTTTAATTGAAAAAACCCATGCTGTGATTGAACATACTAGAGAGACAGAGAGAGAGAGAGAGAGAGATTGGGAGGGGGAGATTTTGGTTGTAAAATAAGGGAATCACATTGAGTATAACGTCACGCGTGGCTTATCCAAGTTGGTTTTGTCAATTAAAGGATTAAAAATATAAACAAAAAAAGGATTGGCATTTGTTGGCAGGCATCAGTAATTGGCGTAGCTTGTATCTGGGGTAGAGTTTGATTGATTTATTGCCTTTGATGGCATTATGTGCCACTGCACCCATCTGGCTGCTGCCCCCCTTTCTTCATTATTGTTTCTTCTCTCCTTTCCTCTTCTCTCCTCTCATGCAACCCAACCCCAGTTTCTATTCATAGCTTTAATTACCCTTCATTCATATATCTGAATGTATTCAAGGTTACTTTAATTTTTAAAGTCTACTCATAAATGCAAAGAGAAATACATATCACTATATGAGTAACTAAAGTTATAATCTAACTTTCTAGTTGCCCTTTTTTAGGGGGATTTGTTTTTGAAAAGTAGAACCTTTTTAAAAATATATATATATTATTATTTGTTGAAGAAAATAGTAATAACAGGCAGTTTTAAATTATTTATGAAACTAGATTAGTCAACTCTGTGAAATGCATCTGCATCATAAACGCATTCATTCCAACTCACCCAACCTTGGCTTCATAAATAAGTTGAAAACTACTTTGTTTTTTTACTCATGTTTAGAAAAGGAAACAGCCCTACTATTCCAAAAACTCCTTCTTTTGAGAATCTTTAGGAACCCAATTAAAACTTTGAACAAGCAAAACCCAAAACACATCAAAACAAGACTGTTTCTTTCTGTATGCAGGCATGGGAGAGAAGAACTCATGACAGCTTCTTTATTGGACAAAATAAAACAAGTGATGGTAACACAATAGTTTTTTGAAGGACACAACTGGGTTAGGTAGGTAACATTATAATATTAGGAAGCTAACTCAGCAGTTTAAATATGATTATAATCAATCGTATTTTACTACTAGAATAAAATTTGAGCAAAAAAATTTGCCGTTCTTTAAAGATTCTATTCCACACGCAAACATGCTTCTGTAATCATTTTGTTTTATTGGAAAGCAACCTTCTTATTATGTGGGCTAATGAAATATCAATAGGTTTCAGTTTATTAACGCTAAGCATGATTACAACCAACTACACGCGTCAAATTTGAACCAAAGTTTAAGGTTTCTTTAAACCTTCAATCACATAGTCGTGATAAATAACTATGATACATTGCTGATTAGTCCTCAGCCAAATTTATCTTATATTTATCTCTTTTGCAGGGGGAAACATTTACAGTCTTGTAACCTAAAAAACTTGAAAAAGAAGTAGAGAAGGAAGAATTGGTGTGATGGCAGAGTAACATTATATGTAGATGATCATCCAATTTGAACAGATTGTTGGATGACATGGTCTGAGGATGGAGCTGCACTAGTAGTATTGTGATCCATGGAAGTGCAGAAAGCAGAGATGAGAAAAGACATCAAAACAAATATTGGTGCAATCATCAAAACAAGACCAAAAGGTACCATCCACAGTTGTCTATTTGTTGGATGAAACTGAAATACCCACCAACCAAAAACAAGCCCTCCCATCAGGCATGCCACTGCCATTGAAATCACCCAAATTGCTATCTTACAACTCTTCATATTCCCTTTCATCTTCTCATCTCTCTCTTCTTCTTTCATTGCTGACTCCATTGCGAATCCACCACCTTCTTCTCCACCCCTTGCAGATCTCCATGTTTGATCCATTACAAAATTACCCAATAAGCTCTTCAGAAGAACTAGAAATCGCTGAAGAGAAAAGAATGAGGGAAAAAAACAGAGAAAAAGAGAGAATGATGGCTGTAGAGGGGCTAAAGGATTTGATTTGGCAAGTGATTGTAGACAAGAAACAAAGCGTAGGATTTTATCAAAGTTTGAAATTAGCATCAGCAATTGACGTAGCTATCTGGGGTTAGATTTTTATTGCCTTTTATGATATAATATGTGTCATAGACTCACAAACACCAATATCTTAAGCCCTTCTAATTGTTTCATATAAACATCTCTCTCCTTGAAATTTGAGTTCATCTTGGACTCTAGAAAATTAGGATCTACACTGTGAACTGTGAAGTTATACTTATAGGTGAACTGCTTCCATTTGAAGCATTGGAATATGGAATCAGCTTTTTCTAGTTTGAGATGCAAATCCAATTGAATGTGCGACTTCTGGGCAGTTAAGGGCTGGTTCAGGCTTTATATATAATGGAATAAACCTTCTTGGCTCCAAATTCTGGAAAGGACCCAACTGAATTAGCCACTCCACTTCTACGTTTCTTCCTAAATACTATAAACAAACAAAAAAAAAGTCAGCCTCCATTTTCCCTTTTGAAACCAAAAAACAAATTGATTTAAATTCTTAGAACATAGTTTTTCTGTGAGCGCAGCTTGTTTGTTTGGAAAATTGCCCAAACTAACCCAAAATCCAAAAACTTTCGAATGATTGACCTCATTTTTGAAAGCATGATTTTTTTTTTTTTTAATTACCTTTAGAAGATGTGAAATGTCTACTTTGCCCTCAGTTTTAAATGAATCGTTCTCGCTCCGTTTTTGGAGTTCTCCTATCCTTGTTTATTTTTATATTACCCAAACATCACATACAACAAATGTTAAGTTTAAACTTTGTGAAGCCATTTAAAAGTAAAGATATTTTAGCATTTTGTTTAATTTATAAGGGTGGTTCGAAAAAATACAAAAAATAGGTAAGAAAACGAGTGTTCATTTAGCTAAAATGGAATTATATTGATGAAGATATGACCAAAATAAGATTATTGTTCATAAAGATAAGGTGCACGATGGCTGACATCATATGTGTAATCCTTGACTTCAAGTGTGGAAATTGCTAAGTTCTCGCTTTGCAATTTTATTTTAGTCATATTTTAATCGATGCAACTTCGTATTAACTAAATGACCACTTCTTTTTATACGATTTTTTAGTATTCTTTCCAACCATGTTTGTAAACTAAACAAAAATTTAAGGGTCTGGTAGGCAATCTGAAAACATAATTTTGAAAGCAAGAGGTGCAAAGAAAACAAATTTGTATTTTATGTTTTCAAATATGTGTTTGGTAGTATATTCTGAAATAAAAATCTAATTTAATTTTTTTTTTTCAAAATGTGTTTGAAAATATATTTAGTTACTCATTAAATACTATGTTGAATATAAACTATTACCAATTAATTCCTACAATTTTTTATGTTAAATTTTTTTAATGTAATATCATATATATATATATATATATATTAAATTTAACAAAAACAATTGAGTGTACAACATGAAATAGTACATTTGTTATTATTTTTATCATTTCAAATGTAATTGTGTATTTTAAAATATTTGGACACATTGAAAACATAAAAAGATTGTTTTCATAATTTGCACTTTTTGAATCATAGAATTCAGAAACAATTTTCGAAAACAGAATCCAAATTGTCAATCAAATGCATATTTATTGAACTCAATCAATCTGAAACCATAAAACAAAATCTAAATTGTCTACTAAACAAGCCCTAAGCTATCTTTGACTTTAATACTCCAAAAATAAAATTTATATAGATTTAAACGTTGTAAGACTATTTACATTCAATATTCTTTCAAAAATTGCCATTTTTATAAGCATTGTTAAAAAGGATATGAAAAATATATGAAAACAAATGTTTATTTAGTTAAAACGAAGTTTTATCAAAGAAGATATGACCAAAACAAAATTGCAAAGCAAGAGGTCAGTAATCACGCACATGAGGTCAATAACTACGCATATGATGTCAACGATCACACACCTTTTTTGCGCAAACGATAATTTTATTGTGGTCCTATCTTCGTTGATACAATTTCGTTTTAACTAAATGACCACTCGTTTTCATACGTTTTTCGGTGTTCTTTTCAACCATGCTTATAAATTGAGCAAAATATTAAATCATCTTTACTTTTAAATGCCTTCACAAAGTAAACTTAGATCATTTCTGATATGCGATATTTGGGTAATATAAGAAGAAACCTGGATAGAAAAACTCAAAAAACTGAGGGAGAAGTGATTTATTTAAAAATAAGGGCAGAGTGCATATTTCACATATTCAAAAGGTAAAAAAAAACATGTTATTGAAAAAGAGGTCAATTCATGAAAGTTTGGGGTTTTAGGTGAATTTGAGCAATTTTCCCCCAAAAAAACATGTTTTCGAAAAAAGAGGTCAATTACATGAAAATTTTTGGATTTTGGGTTAATTTGAGCAATTTTCCTGTTTGTTTGGTTTAATTATAAATGCAAGCTCGTGAGTAAATCTCTAAATTTTTATCTTTGATTTTTTTTATTTTTTTTTTTAATTTCATAACTAATTGATATACAACATTAAAAAAAAAATTAAAATTCATTCATCTATTAATTTATGTTGAATGGACCTTAAACTTTCAAATCTGTTTATAGTAGATTCATAAATTTAAAAAGTATATATATATATATATATATATATCAAATATGTCAAAGATCTATTAGACACAAAATTAAAAATTTAGAGATCTATTGGACACAAGATTCTAGATTGAAGATTTATTTAACATCTATAAAAAAAAGTTTAGGAATTATTGTACACAAGTGAAAGTTAATCTATTAGACACCTTTCTCAAAAGATATAAATATGAAAGTTCTTCGACTAAATTTGTAATTTATTACTCTACTTTTAATAGAAAAATTTTATATCATGGAGATATACTCTTATTTATTTATTTACTTATATCATACAAAATATTTTTATTCCTCGGACAAGCAGGGCCTAGATTAAGGGTGGTTCTTTATTGTTTTTCAAAGGTTAAAGGTTGGACTTACCACATAGAAATTTTTTTATCATTTTTTTTTTTGAGAAATATTTTCTCTCTTTTAATTGATGAGTGTTTGCATCTTCAATAAATTTAGTTTTAATTTTATTGCAATACCAAAATATAAAACAAAATAAAATTACAATATCTCATATAAAGTTTAAATTTCACTTTTGAGCACGTAAAATTTATTTTAGTCTCAACTTTCAATACGATGCATAAATGGTACGATTTTGAATATTGAAAATTTTAACATATAGGTGAAAAATATTGTTATTTGTTATGTAATTTGAAGATGGTTAAATTTCGGTTTTTTTACTTTGAAATGATCAAAATGTTTTAATTTGGTCCCTATATTTTTTATGGAAAAGCCAATTTATAGAATGTATAGTTTAATCTTTACAAAACTACATCAATGTAAAATATAGGAAACTAATACATATTCAAACATGAACATATCTAAATTGACATAAACGAATGTACTCTTGACCGAGAGGTCAAAGATTCAAATTCCATGCAAGATCGAAGTCCCATGCATACTCAATCACAAAGCATCTTTGAAGTACACATCTAAGGTGTCCCTAAATGAAAAGTTAAAGCCTTAAGTGTTCGGTCTACTAGAGGTCGAACTCAATCCCTACCTCAAAGGAGTAATGTTCAAGGCAAGCCCAATGAGAAGGTCTTTAACCTCGAGGATCGATGCCGCCAGTATGACTCATGTCCTAAATGGATATTAGACAACAAACTCTATAAATATTTCCTCACCACCACTTTAAGGGGTAAGTAATATTCGTAATGTTTAGGTTTTTGTACTTATTTAGCCATTGGAAGTGTTTGGCTCGACAACATACTGGTGCGACATAGGTCGACCCAAATGTACTTGCAAGCTCAAAAGGAGCTCTATCACACATGTCCAAAATTGTGACAAGATGAACGTACCAATAATATTCAATAAAAATTTGTTTATTTAATAAGAACCTCAGTAAATAAGACATCAATTATCATTTGAAAAATCTAACAAGTTTCATTTGTATTCAGCAATTATTGAGCAAAGAAATAGAATAAAGAAAGAAAAGGGGGGAGAGAGAGATTCTTTCCTATTCTTGATTAATAAACTCATATCATTGGATATATTTAAATTTAATTATTTGTTCTTCTTTAGTATATATATAAATTGAATTGACCAGGCGTTGAAACTTGAAAGGATGCATTTTTGGAATATTCTTAAATAGTTAAAATTAATAGAATGGTCCATTTTAAAATGATTAGAACCAAAAAAACAGATGAAAAGAAAAGATGAAAGAAGCAGAGCCACGGAAGATTCAACATTCTGTGTGTTACCATCCAAAATTGCAATGGCAAATTGCCAAAACGCCAAAGCATTAGGAACGAAACGAAGGACCCACCTTATCCAATTCGGCCTTTCTTCCTCTTTCCTCCATTTCGTTACTGTCTTCTTCTCTTCCAAGTTCAATTCCAAATCACCCATCCTTCTTTTTCTCATCTAATCAAAACAACTAACAAACAAACAATTTCCCTTTTCTGTCATTTCTTCCCTCAAGGATCGTTGGTTTTTGGGTGCTGGACAATGAACGTCAAAGCTCCGGCGACGAGGACTCGTGTTGGGAAGTACGAGCTCGGTAAAACCCTCGGCGAGGGCACTTTTGCTAAGGTTAAGTTCGCGAAGAACGTTGAGAATGGTGACTATGTCGCCATTAAGATTCTCGACCGGCAACAAGTTCTTCGCCACAGGATGGTCGAACAGGTATGGGGTGCTCTTCTTTGTTTTTTTGGGCTTGTTATGTTATTTGTTGATCACCCACATCCCTTGATTTCATTGTTTATTGATGATGATGTTGGCAGATTAAAAGAGAGATTTCAACTCTGAAAGTGATCAAGCATCCGAACGTTTGTAAGATTTATGAGGTACCATGATCAATTCTCCTTGTTTTCATTTCCTTGTACAGTGATACATTTTTGGTTTTCTTGTACAAATAACAGGTTCATGTACTCATTTAAATAAGTGGCTAATCATGCTTCGAGATTAGAATGAATTGACAAGTTGGGTTACTACTAGTTTGGCATGTAAGGTTATTAGGATAAGCTTGAGTTGGAGGGAAATGGTTTACAGCCACCTACCTAGGATTTAATACCTGTCAATTTTCTTGACAAACAAATGTATTAAGGTCAGACAGTTCTTGCATAAGATTAGTCGAGATATGCATAAGCTGACTCATGTGTTCACAAATGAAAGAAAATAAAATATATATATTCAAAATTCAAAGTCAATGTATGGGATTTTTGTGGTTTAAATATTTTGACTAAAGATCTCCTATCTATCGATCTATAAAAGTGCAAATTACATGACATTGTAGTTAGGATAAAATTAATTTGAGTGGACTCAAGGAAGTTGTGTTTAATTCTAATGTTTAGTTACATTGTGATGCAGTCTCTGCTTGCACATCACTTAGCTTCTCTAGTTTTTGCTTGAATTGTTGCTGTTATACTTGGTCGTTGTATATGCCTTGCCTTTATATATTATTTATTTTTTTAATGCAAGCACTACTTTTCATTAAAAAATGTTCTTGGACTTTTCTTCTTATTATTTATTTCTTTTCTAATCTTCATCCGCATCTCTTTTGGTTTTGTGTGGCTTTTGTCATTCTTTACCATTTGTATAGAACCCTTGTAGTTGTAAATATATGCTTTTTCTTCACCTAATATATATCTTAAGTAGTTAAAAGGTTATATTTTAGCATGTTGTACGAGTTATATCAGTATTGTTGTCTATGAAGACTTCATTCAAGTTGATCATTTAAAATTCTAAATGCAGCAACCAGACCATATAGTTTCACTGGATTACCGGTTAACATTTGCTCGACAGAAAAAAAAAAAAAAAAAAAAATCATATAATATTGTGTGTTTTTTCCCCAGTGGTACTTATACTGAGCAAGATAAATAGTAGTTCTATTTTCCCCTTCTTTGTTCATAAAAAAGGAGAAAACGAGCATAAATTCTTGTGAAAAATTGATGTGCTAATTTATGGTTTAAAGACACTTTTCTTTATACATTGTTTTCAATATTACGGCCAAACACGTGAGAAGAAAATAAGATACTTCTTGGATGCATGTGTTTGAATTCTTCTGTTCTTGTTGATAGGTTATGGCAAGCAAATCAAAAATCTACATTGTTCTCGAGTTTGTGGATGGAGGCGAGCTCTTTGACAAGATAGTAAGACATTGTGGATGAGATTCACATTCGTATTTCTATTTTACGTCTGTACTTGGTTGTCTCTATAGTTCCTTATCTTAAATTTACTTGTATGATAATCTCCTAACCAAAGAGATTCTGTATTAGCACCCGTTAGTACATTGTTAGATTTCTTGGACATTTCTGTTTATAGGCTGCAAATGGAAGGCTTAAAGAGGATGAGGCAAGGAAATTTTTCCATCAACTTATTAATGCTGTAGATTACTGCCATAGTAGAGGCGTGTACCATCGAGATCTGAAGGTTTTAACTGATATTTTGATCTTTTAAGAGACTTCATTTAGTGTATGCAATTAAAATGGTGGTGGTTAATTGACTGCTCTGTCTGCCTTTGCAGCCTGAAAATCTTCTTCTGGATTCACATGATGTTCTTAAAGTGTCAGATTTTGGATTGAGTGCATTCTCGCAGCAAGTAAGGGTGAGTTTTGCTCAATACTTCCAGAGGTTCTTTCAAGATTTTTCTGTCCAGTGTTCAGTGTCTTCTTCCTACAGCTTGGTTATTCTCCAGATGTTTATAACTTCCAAATTTAACTTCAGTTTCTTATCTTGTGGGTAAATAAATTAGATAATGGAAATGATAGTGTTAGCAAGGAGATGTTTGAAGCTTCTCCCACTGAATCTTTCTTTGACAAAAATTATTATACTTTACATCAGATATGTCAAATATAGAATGGGATTGCTGCTTTCTTTTGGTATCAGATTTTTGTTCCTTTAGGCATTAGCTTTCTGTTTCATTTAGTGTCAAGGCATCTGTTAGGGCACCTATCAAGCATGTTTACAAAAGGACGGGCAAAAAGGGGCTTGCACCATCAACAGCAGGTAGTTATTAGCAGGACCCACCGTACGACCAGCAGGGGATTACGGAATGTGTGGAATGTTGGTATTTAAACGTTTTATGGTGCTAGGGTTAGTTATCTTGTATTTTGTGTATGACCAGTAGTCTTGTGGAGAGGGCAGCCCTCTTGGTTTGTCTTGGCTGTACGTTGGTATTCGCTTGTGTGTTTTCTTTGTGTTTGGATTCTATTTCTCTGTTCTGGAATTATCTTTATTTTGAATACCATCGGGTGAGGAAGAACCCTTACAGGATCATTAACGCTATTATTGCAGGGTGATGGTCTTCTTCATACTGCCTGTGGGACCCCAAACTACGTAGCTCCCGAGGTGTGCATATATATTTCTTCCTTCTGTTAACCATTAGGAGGATATTTGTATTTCTACATCTGAATAAAGAATGTTAATTATACTTACTGTAAAAGACGTGCTAAGTTTTTGTGTTTGCTTTTGATATACTATATCAGGTCTTCAAAGATAAAGGTTATGATGGTACATCATCAGATATTTGGTCATGCGGGGTCATTCTCTTTGTTCTTATGGCTGGCTTCTTGCCTTTTGACGAGCCAAATCTAATGTGTTTATATAGAAAAGTTAGTCTTTGTTTTGTTTTGTTTTTCCTATATACACAGATGTAGTATTTTCTTAATATATTTGATATGAATTTTCAGATTTCCAAGGCTGATTTCTGCTTTCCATCATGGTTCTCAAATGGTGCGAAAAAACTAGTTTCCCGCATTCTTGATCCAGACCCTACTACTGTAAGTTTATAACTACTATTTTTATGTACCTTATTTTTGGTGTGATCTTCTGTAAGTATATATTCCCGGATGCATGATTAAAGAGGAATTCATGCCTCAAATGTTTTATATGTCCAAATTTGGGATTTTGTAGAATGAAATGATTTAACTGTTACTTTGTATCTTATAAGAAAAAGAAATGATTTAACTATTACATTTTTTTTAACTCTGATTTTCTTTCATTACTCTACAGCGAATAACGATAGCCGAAATTCAAGAAGATCCATGGTTCAAGAAGGGCTACACACCTGCTCATTTTGAAGTGGAAGAGGATATAACTCTCGATGATGTAGATGCTGCTTTTAGCAGCTCGAAGGTAAGAATTTTATCACAAAACAATACCTTTGAGCCACAGATTAATGTAGTGGAAATGAGAGTTTCGATGTCCTCATTACTGGCATTGTCAATATGTTTGAAAGCATATGGTGGATGATCTCGAAGATATATCAGACAAGAAAAATATTTGAGAAGAAACAAAGTCAATCCTATCAAAATCCTTCTCTAAAAAACAATTTAGTTAATAATATTTCTTAAATCTCTTCTGTTTTTCTTCTTCATACACACTTGATTCAGTAATATAAAGTTCTTTCTGAAGTTGTTTCTTTTAAACTTTTATTCAAGGAACATCTTGTGACCGAAAGAAAAGAGAAGCCAGTGTCCATGAATGCTTTTGAGCTTATCTCTAGGTCACCTGGTTTTAGTCTTGACAATCTATTTGAGAAGCAGAAGGTACGTATTTAGTAGTATTATAATAGTTCTTTATAATTAGTGAATCAATATCACATGTATCAATGGCAATGCACAACTAAGTTAAATACATTTTCTTGGGTTGTCGAATCTCCACAAGAAACATTGTCATTTTGAACTTGATAGGAATCATTAATCAAAGTATAAAGATTCTCTTATTGAATTCAAACACTGTCGCCTAATGGCAATATTACAACACCATATACTTTCCTTCTCTCCTTCCCACTCTCGAGAAGAATCAACACCAAACATAAAAACTGACTGTAAACAACTACCTATGACATATATATAGTCCCTATATTCCATAACCACCCAAGAACTGTAAATAACTACAAGTTCTTCTAACTACTATCCATCCTTATCTTTACTACTATTAGAATACTCCCCTTTTTCATAAACACTGAGATTTCCCTTTTTACCCTTACAACAATATTGAAATATAATAGGAGGCCTAACATTACCCTCCCTTTCTAAACTCGACTTATCCACAAGTTGGAAAGCTGGAAACTGTCGTTCCAAATCCTCCATCACCTCCCAAATTGATTCATGTTGAGGTAGACCTTTCCAAGCCACAAGCACCTCCCAGGTGTTAGTCGAGGGATTCTTGCGATAGTTGTAGGCCCCCATAGGTTCAGTCACCTACTCATAGACATCAGAAAAACAAGATGGTGTGGGATGTGGAATCTGATGCTGTCCCAACACTTTCTTCAACTGGGAGACATGGAAAACAGGATGGATGGATGCTTCAGGTGGTAGTAAAAGGCGATAAGCCAAGGGGCCAATCTTCTCGATGATTTCGTAAGGGCCAAAATCTTTGGTGATAGCTTTTCATTCCACTTTCCGAGGAAAGAAGTTTGTCGGTACGGCCATAATTTCAGAAATACCCAATCCCCCTCTTGAAACTCAACATCACATCGCTTGCAGTCAGCATACTTCATTTTAGATTGAGCATTTTGCAAATGATCCTTGAGGGCCAGCAAGGCAACATCACGGTCCCAAAGTTGCTGATCCAAGTTGGAATTAGAGGTGGCTGATGCACCATAATAAATCAAAGGGGGTGGAACATGACCATACACTGCTTGAAAGAGAGTAATGCCGGTAGAAATATGGTACGTGGTATTATACCAATACTCTGCCCAATGCAACCAATCAAACCACTCTTTGGGCTGCCCACTGCAAAAACAACGGAGATATGCCTCCAAACAACGGTTAACAACTTTTGACCATCAGATTGTGGATGGTAGGCCAAACTATGATGCAAGCGTGTCCCTGCAGCTTGAAATAATTCTTGCCAAAAATGGCTCATGAGAACTTTATCTCATTTGGATACAATTGATTTGGGAAACCCATGTAACCGAACAACCTCCTCGACAAACAGATCTGCCATGGAATGTGCAATGAATGGGTGTTTCAAAGCCATCAAATGGCTATACTTAAGTGATCCACGACATCCAAGATCCCATCAAACCCATGAGCCTTCGGCAAGCCTTCAATAAAATCCATAGATATGTCATCCCAAAAAGCCTCTGGAATATTTAAAGGGAGGAGTAAACCAGCAGGGCTGAGGGCCAAGACTTTATTCCGTTGGCATATCAAACATTCTTCCACATATTTCTTAACATCATCCTTCATGCCTTCCCAATACAACTCCCCGTTTAGGCAAGCACGTAAGAACCCGGAGTGGCCCCCAAAAACAGTCATGGTATGCGTGTAAGATAGTGGGTATTAAGAGGATTTTGACAAAACGTTTGTACTTGAGAACCCCTTGAGTGAATGAAAAACGAGGAACACTACTCATCTTCACACAATTGTTTAATGATACACTGGAGTTTGGGGTCTGAATGCACTTCTTTTTTAATTACCTCCACATCAAGAAGGGCAGGGACTGATAAATGAGCCAAGTGGACCGGTGAGGGAACCTGGGATAGAGCATCAACAACCTTATTATTTGATCTGGGCTTATATCGAACTTCAAAATCATAACCCAATAATTTTGCAATCCATTTCTGATGTTGTGGTTGTATGACACGTTGCTCCAATAAGAATTTTAAAGCACGCTGATCGATTTTGACCACAAACTTCTGCACAAGCAAATACGGACGCCACCGTTGGACAGCCAAGACCACAGCCAAAACATAAAACTGACTGTAAACAGCTACCTATGACATATATATAGTCCCTATATTCCATAACCAGCCAAAAACTGTAAATAACTACAAGTTCTTCTAACTACCATCCATCCTTATCCTTACTAGTTACTACTACTAGATGACTCCCCTTTTTCATAAATACCGAGATTTCTCTTTTTACCCTTACGATAATATTGAAAAATAATAGGAGGCCTAACAGAACTCTAATGTAAAATTGTTCTCGTGATTGGTTCTCTTGGGATTATACTTCTCATGTTTTTTTGGCTTAAAAAAAAAAAAGAACTCTATTGTCAAATTCCCACCTCATTCTACCTAGCTACAATGGTAAGCTAAAATTTCCTGATGAAATGATAATATTGCAATAACTGAGCCGAGGATATTCCATTTCCTGAGGGGTACGTGCATCTTAGATTGGTTAGATGACTATTTCCTTGGAGGCCATCAATAGAATTGATTGAAGTCTTTTATTTTTATTTTTAGGCTGTTGCAAAGAGGGAAACCCGTTTTACTTCGCAAAGCTCTGCAAACGAGATCATGTCGAAGATTGAAGAAACTGCAAAACCGATGGGGTTCAATGTACGAAAACAGGACTACAAGGTAAGCCTTTATTGACTGATGTGTAAGATATGTATATTTCTGAGTAGAGTTCTGTTAGAACACATGTAATGAGGTACAATGCCACTGCAGATGAAGTTGCAAGGTGACAAGACTGGGAGGAAAGGACACCTCTCCATAGCTACTGAGGTATAGAACTAAAATATTATTACTGGTTAATATTACTAACTATTCTCATACATCGAACTCGTTCCAATACAATGCAAAAAGACAAGCTTCTAGGGAGTCAAAGTTCTGAATAAATATAAGTTGGCCTCATTATCATCAGGCCCCATTCTGTCAACATATGATCTGATGCCAAATATTTTTGCCCTTTGAAATCCAGGTGTTTGAGGTGGCTCCTTCCTTGCATATGGTCGAGCTTCGGAAAACAGGGGGCGATACGCTCGAGTTTCATAAGGCATGTCATCTGGAAAATACATCATTCCAAAGCTAAATTTTACAAATGCTGTATATACTAATGTGATTTTGCATTTGCATATGACAGTTCTACAAAAGTTTCTCTTCAGGATTAAAAGACATAATGTGGAGAACTGATGGAAATACCGTAGAAGGGAGCTAATCTCTCTCCTCTTCATAACGCTGCTGTTATGAAGTTGATTCCTGAGATGCATTGCAGGTATTTCCTGTTGTCACATTACCGACGTCGAAACAAGAACTACACATAATAGAGAAGCTTAAGAAAATCTGTACTTTTTTCTTGTTTCTCAGAACTCATTAAATACAAAGTAATTGTACAAATAATCAAAGTTTCTGTAGTAAGAGAAGTGATTTCATGCAAGACTACATTTGCTTTTGCATGATTCAATTTCTTCAAATTCAAATAATCATAATTTCTGTTTAAATATACTCATTTAAGCCCATTTCTTCAACTTACAAGGAAATTCTCCCAATAACTTTCTGTTCAAAAGATGCTACATATTAATTACTTCATCAAGGTCAAATTAGGTAAGTTGGATAAATTAATTACTCATTTAAAGGGATTCAATTAATTATTGTATTAACTAACAATGATCAATATTAAATGTAGTCCATGATTAAGATTTCTAAAGTATATCGGGTAAGATTTTCTTTTTTGCTCGCCACTATGTTCATTCTTACCTGAAAAAGTCGATTCAAAATAGTTCAAGGGATGAAGGGAGGAGTCTAGAAGTTTAAGAAAATAATAATAGGGAAAAAAAACTTGAAGAAATGTGAGCATGAAGATGAGCTGGGAGTCAGAGAAAATAAAAGCATAAAAAATGTTAGTGCATGATCTAAAAGAGAAATTGTAGGTTCAATTAATCATAGTTTAAGAACATAAACTGAAATGAGATAAGAGCCTGCCTTTCTTAGTGTAGAGGAAATTGGCTCCAAGTGTAGTTCAAGAAAATAAATGGAACAATGACAGGAGTTAGAATTGTTAACTCACCTGGTCCTACTTTTATTAACAAAATGGTTATCAATCAAATGAACCCCTAAAATAAATTTTAGAATAATCTTACATAAAGAACACTATTCATTTTGAATTTAATGAAAATAACAATTTAATACACTTCTAGTTTTTAACAATTCAATTGATGTATTTTCCAATTTGTAACAATTTAGTTTATGAATTTTAATCAACAACAATTTAAAGTCTGTTTCGATTGACTAGAAAAAAAAAAAAAATTTCAAATAAGTCATTTTTATTTAAACTTTTTTTCTTTTTATAAAAATGGTTTAAAATACATATTTCAAAAACTATTTTGAGTTATCGTCAAACGCTTCAATTTTTTTTTTTAAATAACTTATTTTCAGAATTAGATAATTGAAAAATCAAACCAAACACACCCTGAGTCTTTCTACTATAAATTTTGTAACAATTTAACCCATACCGTAACAATTCAACCAATGTACTTTTAAAGTTGAGTATCATATAGTATTATGAAACCAATCTAGTCTTTGTAGTTTATAAAGACGTTTGACCTCTAACCCGTTCATCAATCTATCCCTCAGTAATATTTTCTATTATAAAAACTAAAACATTACAGTACATGCATTAAATTGTTACATACGAAAATTTAAAGACTAAGTTATTACAAATTTGAAGGTACAAGATTAAGGTTGTGTTTGGTTCAATTTTTCAAATATTTAATTTTGAAAAAAGTCATTTTTTATTGAAATGTTTGATAACCCCTCAAAATAGCATTTGAAACACTCTCAAAGTATATTTTAAATAGTTTTGATATAAAAAAAGTCTTTAGTAAAAAAGAAAAAGAAAGAAAAAACAGTATTTCGAATTTATAAGAAAGGAAGGAGAGGAGAGCCATAACAATCGTTGGTTTGATTGTTTGTAATTAGAGGAATCTGCCCTCCCTCCACCCTATACCCAAAAAGGGAAGCTTGGGCTCTGTCCTTTCTCTGTTTTAAGTCACTGTGAAAGGATAAACAAAACCCAAAAGAAGCAACGTGTTTTATTATAGTCTATGGTCCCAACTTGTTTCAGACATGCACAGTAGCCCTATGACATCAACTGATAGTAATGGCATCCTTCCAAAACAAACTTCAATTTTCAATAAAGTTAACATAAAAATGCTTCAAAAGAAAAAAAAAAAGTGATAAGAGTAACATTTAGGACTAAAAAAGGCTGAAGCATTGACAAATTATTCATTCATATCTGCAAAGAAGAAGAAAAAAAGCTAGATGGAAGAACTGATTCGGGGATGGAATTCTGTTTAGTATGGAGGTAGATATTTATCCAATTTCAAATAAGGCTGCCTAGCTATCCAGAAGAGTAAAAAAGATATACAAATAAATATCTAACTACCTATCTCAAAACCACTACAATTTGAAAATGATTTCTCCATTAATTAAGTTTCTTATTAGAAAGGTCTTTCTCTCCAACTTACTTGCAGAGGTGTGTGGTTGTTGAGCTATCTCACCACTCTTGGAACTACTCCCATTTATTTTAGAAACACGCCCTCTCCTTCCTTCTTTCCTTTCACCCTTCTTCTATTCTTTATATCCATTCTTGCTTGGTGCTGCCAAGTGCCAAACCCTCTTTACCTCTCTGTCTCTCTCTTTCTCTCTCTGTGTCTCCTATGACCCAACCAGCTGGAAGTTTGAGAGGGTGAAAGTCTTTGCCTTCATTAATTTCTGCCTCTCTTCTTCTCTGAATTGACTTATACAAAAGCTGGTGAATATTTTTCTTCAAGAAGGGTGAGATTTGAGAGAGTTCTGCACAAAGCCTATCACAGAGAAATTAGTATATTATATATGGAGAGCATTGAGATGGAGACAGGGAGATTAACAGCAGAAATGGAGCTCAAGGACTCCTCCTCCATCCTCACTAGAATCCGGCAACGCTTGCCGGACTTTCTACAGTCAGTCAAGCTCCAATATGTCAAATTAGGATATGGGTATTCAAGCAACTCTGCCACTACTCTTATGTTCCTCGTCATTTTGCCTCTGTTTATTTCCATCGCTATTCAGCTTTCCGGTTTCAAACTCTTCCGGGTGTCTGAGTTACTGCCGACCACAAGATTTCAATATGGGATTGATGCAACTACGGCCATAGCCGGTTTGCTATCGATACTTCTCCTTGGCCTCTACTGTTCCAAGCCATCCACGCCGGTTTATCTGGTGGAGTTTGCCTGTCATAAACCAGCGGATGTAAGGAAGATGACGGTGGACAGCTTCCTGGAGATGAGTGCAGAGAGCGGTGCCTTCCAAGAGGATGCCCTTAAGTTTATGTCGAAAGTAGCAAAACGAGCCGGTCTTGGCGACGAAACCTACTTGTCGAGAGGAATTACTTCTCGGCCGCCGAATTTGTGTCTTGACGAAGCACGCTTCGAAGCGGAGACTGTAATGTTCGGCGCACTCGATGCTCTGTTCGAGAAAACCGGCTTGGACCCGAGCGAAATAGGAATTCTAATCGTCAATTGCAGCTTATTCAACCCCGTACCATCGCTGTCCGCCATGATAGTGAACCATTACAAGCTTCGAACCGACATTAAAGCCTACAATCTCAGTGGAATGGGGTGCAGCGCAAGCCCTATCTCGATTACGCTCACGAAGGACCTTCTCAATGCAAACCCTAACACGTACGCTGTCGTTGTGAGCACCGAAAGTATAACCCTAAATTGGTACTTCGGTAACGACCGTTCGATGCTGATCAGCAATTGTCTGTTTCGGATGGGAGGAGCCGCCGTGCTGTTATCGAACAAGCACAGCGATCGATCCCGGTCAAAATACGAGTTGATTCACACGATTCGGACTCACAAAGGAGCTGACGACGAAAGTTATAATTGCGTTTATCAGAAAGAGGACGAGGAAGGGAAAGTTGGGGTTTCACTCGCGCGCGAATTAATGGCGGTTGCAAGTGAAACATTAAAGACCAACATTACGACTCTAGGTCCTTTGGTACTGCCATTTTCAGAGCAATTCGCCTTCATAGTCTCTATGTTGAAAAAGAAAGTACTGAAAGCAAAGGTGAAACCCTGCGTACCAGATTTTAAGCTCGCATTCGAGCATTTCTGCATCCATGCCGGCGGAAGAGCGGTGCTGGACGCTCTGCAGAAGAACCTCCAACTGAGTGATTGGCACATGGAACCCTCGAGGATGACACTCTACCGATTTGGGAACACATCGAGTAGCTCCTTGTGGTATGAATTAGCATATGCAGAAGCAAAGAATCGGGTCACGAAAGGCCACCGTATCTGGCAGGTGGCATTCGGAGCCGGATTCAAGTGTAACAGCACAGTTTGGAAGGCGCTGAGAGAAATTCCGGCGACCGAGTGCGACCGAGTTAACCCATGGATCGACTCAATTGAAAACTTTCCGGTCAAGGTTCCTGTTGGCTAATAATCATAGCGTCTAAAATGCAGAGTTTTCCATCAACAAATCCACGTGGGACATTAGAACGGATGTGGGTCCTCTCATTTAAAGAGAAAAAAAAAAATTGAAGTTTACTTATTATTTTATTTCCATTTTTTTAATCAGTTTATTTATCTCTCTTTCGGCTAAAAAGAAAAACGTGAAGAAAGTATGTGAATACTTTAAAAATGGTGGAAAATCAAATATTTTAGGTTATTGTATTTTCGCATTATGGGTTGATTTCAATTTTGCGATTTTGTTCATAACCATTCGAACTTTTGACTTTAAAGAAAATAGTGTGTGTTAATTAACGTTAACTAAGTTCACATTTGGTTCAATTCATTTATCATTTAAACATTTTATTTAATTCAAACCCTTTAGGTAGGTCACCTAATAGTTTATATGTGAAAAAGATGAAAACTATTCTATTTAAATAAAGTATGAAAATTCAAGTAGTTATCAAATCCAACTTTAAAATATATTTTGATTTTAATGAGAGAAACTAACAAAGATTTTTCAGATAATTTAAAAACTTGAAAATTAAAATGAAAATTTTGAAATGATAAAAATATGATTGAGACGACACTCAAAATGTATAGTATATTACTTTGTGTTTTTCAATTATATCCAGATCCTCCAAAAATGTTGCATCCAAAGTGACTATAAGTTGATCTGGCTTACATATTTATCGAAGAATTTCTTACAATTCTGCACACCAAACACAAACTTCCAAATTCTAACATATTAACTTCATACTTTATAATTCAATCTAGTGTCTCAAACACGTCTAATACATTTGCACATTTCATTTCGTTTCAATATAACTTCAACAAATATGACGTCCAGTAGTTTTGTATTATTGTAAGTGTACTTAGTTCTTTTTTCAAATTAAAAAAAAAAATGGTAATCAATTTGAATGGTCTCACTTGACTAGATTTATGACATCTCAAGTTGAATAACTTATAATCCATGTGTGGAAAATTATAGGACCTCATATTTATAAGATATACATATACTATTATTTTACATACAAACTCCAACTCTCATTTTTCTCTTTATTCTCCTTGAATCTAAATCTTTCTCACCTTAAAGGTTATTGAATTGACCAATCAAAATAAACTTTTGATATATTTGGGTTTTTTTCTTCTTTTGAAAGATCGATATATTTAGTCAAATTATTTTTTATAAATACACTTTTTTTTTCAATCAATCTTCACAAGTAATACACAGAGTGCATTCATCTCTATGCACTCCCTTCAATTATAAAGAGAAAAAAATTAGAAGGAAAAAAAGTTTGTCATGTGATAAGATGCACTACAAGTATTTTTGTTATTGCAAACTAAACATTATCTTCTAATTTTGTAAGAATTAAAACCTTTCTAACCAATTTGTGTGTATTTTAGTAAAATTCGGAAAGAGAAAACTAGTTTTGTTTGGTTGTACTTATCTTTGGGGGAAATTAAAAGGATATTGTACTTTTAGAAACTATTTAGGAAAATATTGTTGTTTTCAAACTCTTTGTAAAAATATAGTTGTTTTTTTTTTTTAAATAAGTCGATGGTTGAAAAGTCGACCTAGATAGGTCGAATTTTGAACCCTCAACCTTCCTTTTTTTTTTAGGAAAATATTGTTGTTTTCAAATGGATTCTGTCATCTCAGCAAGTCTGACTAAATAACGAGCTAATGAATCTCCTTCTTTTTGCCACTGAACTTCCCAATCAAATTCGAGAGCGAGATTATGAGAGATAGCGAGAGTTTGAGAGAGCGAGAGTTTGAGTGAGAGCGAGATTTGAGCATGAGCGTGATTGAGAGCGAGAGCGAGATTTTGATAGAAAGCAATAATACCATACAAATTTCCCCTTTTTTTTCTTTTTAATTATTACACATTCCACCTTCTTCTTTCTAATCCTTTCTTTTTTTTTTTAATTTTCTATTTTATAAGAAAAATTCTAAAAATATTTATTATTTTATTTAAACTCTAAAAAGAATAAATTAAAAAAATAATAACTCATAAAAATAAAAAAAATATAAATTAAATATCTCATTTATAGAAAAATAATTACAAAAATCAATATGTCCCACAAGGCGGACGTCGTCGATTTCGAGCTGGTTGTCGTCGTCGACTTCGAACTTGAGGTTGCTCGGGTTCTTCTTGATGTTGCTCTGGTACCTTTGCAGGCGCTTCATAATATAATATTCATTATGCTCTCCACGACTCCGACCATGTCCATACACGTATGAAGACGAAAGACCAGCCTCTGAGTCATAATGTCCTGAACCAAATGTTGACATGATCATCATCGGACTAACATAATCAGTTTGACTCTGCGTCTGCATCATAGGGGGTAACTCTTCCACATTATGTGCAACCTCATCAAACTCATCCTCTTCTCGAACAGGTCCTCTATGTCTAGGAGCTGGTGGAGGAACAATAGGTATATCGTATATATAATGAATTTTCTCCATATAGCTTTGGTTGTCACTACATATAGCAAGAACCTGGTTCGGATCATTCGCAACCTCACAGAGTCTACTGTTGTTCGATCTCTGTGAATTATAAAATAATTAGACAATATTTAAAATACATTTAAATTAAAAAAAATTAAATAATATTTATTCATTTACCAAAGGACCCACAGTTGCTCTCGGACGAGTGACGTAGCGTCTTGTGATATTATTATACCAATGAATATATTCTAGAGTGACATCTGTGTCAAACTGTTCAAGAGAAACCCCCACTGCAATAAACCTTGCACGATAGTGCCATCGCACTACCAAATGTGCAACTTTTTCAGACCAATCTCCAGTCCTTAGGTCAATATCATGCAATACGGGTTCAGTATTATAAAGTGATGGGATATCCTGCTGAAAACCGAATTATCTCATCACCCTGTCAGGAAGATGCGACTCACCAATGTGAAAACATATGAGAGGACTCATCGTCCGCCATATATTTTGACCATTCGTATAAATATTAGGCAAAGTATGCACAATAATTTTGTATGGCTCCCAAATAACCTGAAACACAAAATATTATATTAGAGAATATTAAAGACAAATACAATAAAAATGTGAATAAAATAATCAATTAGGTTTAGTGTAATGTACCTGTTCAAGTTGAAGCAGATCAAGCATGTATCTACACTGGTTGACTACATGTGTGGCTGTCCTAGTCACACAAAATTTATCTCCACCTAAATTTTTAAATTGATAATTTAGAATTTAAATTAACTAGATCAGTGATATAAAAATTAAATTGAATTAAAACAACATGCCGAGAACCGTAGGCTCGTCCAACTAACTGAGCGTCATTAACATGATGTAGCTGTGGAGCCATTGTTGGAAATCGCTCCCAAGCCCATAGTTGCAAAAGTATGAGAGGCCAAGCTATCTCTCGAACCTCAGGTCTTGTTGCTTTGCATAGTTGTCTATACAACCATGCCAAGCATGCTCCACCCCATGAATACCGTCCCGCATCATGGAGGTTAACTAACAGTGGCAGGAACATCAAGTGAACAAAATGACTTGATTTATCTGAAAACAGACTTTCACCCATCATTTGTAGTATATATGCTCGCGCATATCTTATAACGGTTTCCTCGTCTGCATCATCTGTGAGCTCACGAAATTGTGTTCTTAACCATATTAAACTTAACCTCGATCCTTTAATCTTGTCGCCAGGTGGGGTCGCACCAAGGTACAGTTGACAAACTTCTAACCAGTCATCGTACATCACTCTGGTGATCGACTCACCGTCAACAGGTAACCCCAACAACACTTCTATGTCTTGTAGAGTGATAGTGCACTCTCCAACAGACATATGGAATGTATGCGTCTTGGGCCTCTATCTCTCGACCAAGGCTGTGATCAGATGCCAGTCCAACTGAATAAATCCTAATATGGCAACCCCATAGAATCCAGATGTGCGCAGTAGCGGTAGTATTCGAGGGTGGAGCGGGATATTGTGCTGGAGAACTGCCTCTCGATGTCTGCAAGATATTTCTCCAGTAGTACGATCTCGCCATACAACATATGATCGATGAATGGACTAGTCGTACAAAACATCTGGATCAACAGGCCCTGGGTTTAAAACCATGATCTGAAAAAAAAAATATTAAAATTGACTATAATTGAATAGTAGAGAAAAGTGTGAGAGTAAAGAATAATGTAAAACTTTATTGATTAGAATAAAAAAAATTGAATATACAATAGATTATTATAAAAAAATTGAATATACAATAAATTAGAATAAAAAAAATTGAATATACAATAAATTATAATAAAAAAATTGAATATACAATAAATTATAATAAAAAAATTGAATATACAATACATTATAATTAAAAAATTGAATATACACTAAAATGAATATATAATAACAAAATTATTTATTTTTCAATCCCTAACTATCTGGAGCCCGTCTTAGTAACGAAGGACACTTCCTTCGATTATGTCCTAACTGATTACAAAATCCACATCATTGTCGAGTGGCTAGTTCTGTCCAATCCATCTCGTTGTGATAACGTGAACTTTTCGGTCTACCAAGTTTTCTCAATAACGATGGATCAGGATGTAAGACGGGCATATTAGGGTGCGTGATCCAGTAATCTTCATGCGATACAGGTTGAAATTGAGGAGAGTAACATTCAGCATACGTTGACAATTTGTAGTAGCCCTCAATAAAATCTTCGTAGTTCATGTTAAAATGTGAGCAAACGACCATAAAATGCGAGCATGGAATGTCGAATGCTTGCCACTTATTACATGAATAGTACCGCTCGGACCTGTCTAGCCTCAATATTTGAACGTTTCCTCCTTTGGCATTGAAACTATGACGTCCGGTCTTCACATGAAACACACCATCATACCGATCGTATGATTGTACTTCATGTTTACTAGATCGTGCAGCCCATTTATTTATTTTGTCGTGTGCATACCTGGATTTTTACTCCACTTAATATTATAAAATATGTTTGAAATAAATTATTAATAATATATATATATATATATAATATTACCGGGTGTATTTATCTTGACGCTCCAATGCATCCCTTATTTCTTCTCTTCTTTTCTCGAAATAGTTCACGTATTTGAAGAATGTTATCTGAGCAAGAGCATTTATAGGCAACATTCGAGCTCCTTTGAGGACTCCATTTATGCACTCTGATAGATTTTTCGTCATCCGCCCATATCTGAATTCTCCATCATGTGCTTGAGTCCATTGCTCTAAACTAATGTTGTCAAAAAAACTCAGACAGCTCCGATTTATTCCTTTGATATCTTCAATTGCTTTGTTGAACTTTCGAATTTGAAACTGACACCCGGCACGATAAACATAATTTTTCAATGAATTAAATTTATACTTTTTATTGAAGTTGCTGACGATATGTCGTAAGCAGAAACGATGGTGACATTTCGGTCCCGTCCAACCATTTGCTGGGTTGTTCACTGCTGCAATTATACCAGCATGTCGATCTGAAATTAAACACACCTCTTCGTGTGTTACAATTTCTCTCAGGTGTTTCAGGAACCATCCCCATGAGTCTGTGGACTCTTCATCAGCTACGGCAAATGCAAGTAGAAGTAGATGGCCGTTCGAGTCAACTGATGTAGCAATCAACAGTTTTCCTCTATATTTGTCGTACAAGTGTGTACCATCTATCTGAATGATCGGCCGACATTTATTAAAAGCTTCTATACAAGGACCAAATGCCCAAAATACAGAAGTTAGGATAACATGGCCTTCAGTAAGCGTTTCTTTAACTCTCCACTCTACTCGTGTTCCAGGATTGGTCTGCTTAACCATATATAACCACCTAGGCAACAATTTGTAAGACTCATCCCAATCACCGAACACTTTAGCCAACGCTTTTCTTTTTCCCTCCCATACCCTATGGTAAGGAACATGATATCCAAACTTTGATTTAATGTCGGACTGCAGTTGTGCCACACTGATAGATGGTTTTTCTCTTACGGCGTCACAGAACTCCAGTGCAATCATTGATGAATCCAATTGCACGTGACTTTGACTTAGTTCTGAATAAAAACATGTATGCTGCTCATCATACTTAGTGATCTCGAACAAGCCATGCGATTTTTTCTTTATTGCACGAAGTCTCCACTTGCAACCTTCCTCCCACTTCTTACACCGAATTGTCCAAATCATCGGTGTAGATTCAACAACCTCGTATGGTGCGTGACACTTTATAGCAAAATATTTGACCGCGTGTTGTAGCATTTCCTTGTCTTGACAAATCATTCCTTTATACAATTGCATATTGTCAACGTCCACAGGAGCTACAATTGGGTCATGTTCCCGAATGCTATCCAATACATTCATATCCAAATCATTGAATGTATCTGAAAGCATCTCATGTTCACGACCATCGAAATCCAACTCTTCAAATTCGTCATCCGTTTCTGTTCTGAAGTCTCTGTACAGGTTGTTAGCCGCCATATCTTCATTATCACATGGCGATGCAACTGACTCCGGATCAGGATCGATACATTGAGTTGGATCTTCAAACTGGTTAAATGATGTATCAGGATCCACCCCTATCATATTTACATTTACATACAAATGCACTACATTTGGCACTGGCATTGCCATTGAGAACATCAAGTTCATAGCTTGTGCATTCGAAATAGGGAATGACATATATCTTATTGATCTGGTTCTAGATTAGGATGTCTATATATTATTTCTATCTGATTTGCTCCCATATCTACACTAAGTAACATCCCAATCATTTGAATGAATTGTTTAAATACAATTCCACTGTTCACATTTATGGTAAAACTCCCACTTGGTGGTTGGTCATACTCAACTCCATCAATACCATCAATCATATTACCATTTGTAAACAACAAAAATCCCAAGCATTTGCCTGCCATTTTCTAAAAAAAAAAAAAAGACAAACATCAATTTTTTGTATTATACTTTTTATAAGAAGTATATTAAAAAATATTAAATTTTTTAGTTTATAAACATAAACTTTTTAAGTTTTATGAACATCAACTTTTTAAACATAACAATAAATTAAACTTTTTATAACTATTTTTAAACATAGCAATAAATTAAACTTTTTATAACTATTTTTAAAAATAACAACAAATTAAACTTTTCAAATTAAAATGAGGTAAACTTTTTAAAACTATTTTTTCAAATTTAATACAAAATAAAAAATTAAATTAAATTAAACTTTTTCAAACTATTTTAAACTATATTTTCAAAGTTAATACTAGAAAATATCAACTTATCACAATAAACATAACAACAATAATTTTCATATGAATAAACTAAAATTTTCAAACTATATTAAACTTTTGAAACTATACTAAACTTGTTAACTATCACAATAATTTTGTATTAAACTATAAATATCAACTTCTTAAACATAACAATAAACTAAACATTTTAACACTATAAACATCAAAGTTAATACTAAAGAAATCAAATATCATATGAATAAACTAAAATTTTCAAACTATATTAAACTTTTGAAACTATACTAAACTTGTTAACTATCACAATAATTTTGTATTAAACTATAAATATCAACTTCTTAAACATAACAATAAACTAAACATTTTAACACTATAAACATCAAAGTTAATACTAAATAAATCAAATATCATAAGAATAAACTAAACTTTTCAAATATCATAAGTTCAACTCACAGATTCGACGGTAGTTCTCTTTTTTCCTTCAAAGTGACAACGTTCGCCCTTTTTTCCTGTTATTTGTTATCTGACAACAATTACAAAAAATTAAAAAAAAAACTAGAATCTATAAAAAAATAATAATATAAGAACAAAAATAAAATTTATAATTATTCTTAAAAAATAAAAATTTAGTAGAGTAACGAACCAGTATAGTTGTGTGAGAATAATTTGTATTAAACGAAATACAAGAAGAGAAATGGAAATGGAAATGGGAGGAGAGGAAGATGATTTCAAAGGCTAATTTTCGAAGGCTGAGGGGGCAGTGAGCTATGAAGGGGCAGTGGCAAATCAAGGGGAGAGGAGTGAGCAAAATCAAGGGCAGTGAGTCTTCAAAAATTATCGAGGGAGTGATTGAGGAAAAATGAAGAGGATGGTGGTTTAAAAGGATGTAGGTCGAGTGTTGAACACTCGACCCACGGGTTTAAGGTGGTTGAAAAGGCATTAAGGCTATGGCAGAGGGGCATGAATGCATTAATGAATGCATGGAATCGGATAACGTCAATGCATGCAGGGAATGCAGGGAATCAGAGCAGGGGCAGCTTGGTGATATATATGCACTTTTTCAGACTTATGGAAAGTAAATAAAGTGAAGACGATTTCCATGTGGCAGACCACGTCAGCTGACTGGTTGGTCGTTTAATCCATGTGGCAGACTCAATCTCGCTCTCTCCTACAGTTTCGCTTTCAATCTCGCTCTCTCCTACAATCTCGCTTTCAATCTCGCTCTCTCCTACAATCTAGCTTTCCATCTCGCTCTCTCCTACAATCTCGCTTTCAATCTCGTTCTCTCTTACAATCTGCTTCACCCACTTATCTTCCTTGTCAAGGGTTGAAGTTTCGACTTATGTATGCTAGAACTTCAACCTTCGACAACCTAATATACAAAATTAGCGAGATTCCCTTCGAGATTCCCTTCAAGGGCGAGATCCTCATCACAAAATTAGCGAGATTTCCCTTTCCTTGTTGAGGGTTGAAGTTTCGACTTATGTATGTCGAAACTTCAACCCTCGACAACCCTAATTTACGTATTGTTTTCATGTTTTTCTTTGTTTGTCGAGTTCTCAACGTTCGACCTCTACATTAGTCGAATCCTCAACCCTCGACTTCTAGCCTCGAAATCCCAAAACAACAATATTTCTCTAATAAGTTTTGAGAACAACAATATTAATATTAAAAGTCCCTTATCTTTGTGCCCAATAAAAATTTATTATGTGATAAAAATTTTTCTTTTAAAAACTGAATTATTTTGATTTTTAGATTAAAAAAGAGAAATGTATGATTAAGTGTAAAGACCGCACCAAATCATTACGAATAAGAATTAATTCATCTTCCTAACTATTGAGGAAATTAAAAGTTGTGCAACGTTTTCATAAAAGATCTAAAAACCATATAGCTTGCCTATAATTTTTATTGATGGGAAGGTCTTCACATATGATTAATCTTCCCTCAATAATTTAGTCAAATTATTTAATTGCTACATTTAAATCTCTCTATGACTATTGTTGAATACACTCTCTTGAACTCCGTTTATATTAATAGCTCAATCGCCCATCTTTTATCTTTGTAAAAATAAACCTTTCCAAAAAAAAAAAAAAAAAACTTTTTGTGCGACTCTAATATTTACGAATACAATTCAACATGATTTTATAGTTTGTTTTAAATAATCGATTTTCTTTGTCTTGTAATCTTATCTAAGAACTTTTTTAGAATTCGAGCAAAGACGAATGTGATACCTTCAACATTTTTGTAGTTTGTATTAATATCAAATTTAAAGTTTTAAATAAAAACAAACCTCTACCAAATACCTAAATAGAGTGTGGTGTCTTTAACTATGTCTAGTTGTGGGACTAACTCAATAAAGTGGTTACAATCAAGGACACTCCTATTAAAAATGACAACTACCCATTGAATGTGGTCTATTGAAATGAGCTCAAACCAATTATAAAAGCATTTCCAATTGCATTTCAATTGGTTAAAATTATTTTTTGTCACAAAACATATCTACACCTCTTAAGATTATTTTTTTAATTATTAAAAATATATTTTAAATTAATTTTAAAAATGATAAAAGTAATTTAAAATTACACCTGACCTAATTAAATAAGGTGGAGATTACATAATCATGAATATTCTAAAAGTGGAAATAGAAAAACATTTGTCAAATACCATTCATTGTAAGCACTTATTGCTAAGCTAACCCAAAAATAGAAGGAAAAATATTATATTTAAATACCATACTATTTTAATAAATTCACTTCAATATAAAATATTAACTTCAAAACATATTTTTGAAAGTGATTTTGTTATGGTCAAAATTACTTTTATGAATCTTTCAATATTACTCTAAAATATAAAATGGTACGAAAATTGTTTTAAAACATGTAAAACTAAATATAAAATTGATTTTACCAATATGATACAACTCAACTAACATAAGAGTTTATACTATCAACTTCGAAATCTGATATTCGATCCCCCACCTCACATATTATTAAAAAATAATAATTAATTAATTAAATTAATTAAATTAATTATGTACAATTAAAATCACTTCCAAAGAGACAAAAGGCAAGGCTGATGCTCTTAGACCAGGCTAAAACACTAAAGTAGTGATCTACAAGCAAATTCATACCATAGTCTTTTCTTTATCCTCTCAATCTCTCTTCCATTTGGGCTAAATGTCAGCATCTCACAAAAATTTAGGAATATTTAAGCTCACTCTTGCACAGGCAAGAAATATAACCAAACCAATCAAACTAAAAACAATAGAGAGGGAAAATGAGCAGAAAGCATCTGCTTAGCAAAAGAAAGATGAACAAAAATGAAGTTATTCTTTACCAGTGATTACACAAGATTTCCACCTTGAAAAGAACACCAAGAAGAATGGGAGAGAGAATAGAAGATTTAAAATTTGAGCAGAACTTTTTTAACTGCATTGCTTTGGTACACATAATTTCTTTGTTTAACTCTAAACTAATAAGAATTGCCACAAAAGCAAATCATCCTCCCATTTATCCTGAAAAGGGATCTCAATGCAATCTGTTTCTCAGTCATTCAAAACCTCTCAGTTCTCTCTTATGTTCAATTTCTTTTACATTCTTTTTCTGAGTGGGGGATTTTGTTATTTCCTGTGATTTAGCCTAATGACACCATTGTCTTCAGTTCTCACCATTAATAGGGTCGATACCTTCTCCCACGGTTGACTTCATCACCACTGCTACTACCTCCTGAACGACCCGTTGGTCCACCTGACCCATTGTTCCTTTCACTTCTTCGAGATCGAGAAGGTGGCATTGGTACTCCAGGTTGCTGACTGCACTCACGAGTGACAACACATACAATTTACTATCTTATATAATTATATAAAAATGGACTTCGAGTCAAGTAAGAATGATATCTTACAATACATAACCAATTCGACCATCTGGTAAAACCATTGGTACCATCTGCATTCCCGCTGGCATTGGCCCCCTACCATAAATCACTGGCTGTTCATAGAAGAAAATCCAGATTAATGTGGAGGGAAAATCTCCTTTCATTTCTTTTCTTTTCACTTTGGGAGATACACCTAGCTGAGATGTTGCAGAGGAATTTTGACCTCTAAATAACTTTTTTTTTTATTATTAGAGCCTTAAAGGTAAGAAAGAAGAAAAATGTACCTGATGAAAGCCAGCAGTAACACCATACCCACCTAGGGAACCATATGGATTTCCGCCATAACCACCGTATCCACCATGAAGAAGATGGTTGGGATGACTTCCAGACATATAAGAATAGGCCCCATCTGATTTTTTATCACTTTGAGGCTTTGCAAGGACAACCTCCAAAAGTTGGCCTGCAGATTAAAATCTCTGAATATTATACTTTGGGTTGAAAGAAAAAGGTTCAAACAAATCATTTCTGGATCCCTTTTATTGTCTTTTTTTTTTTTCTTTATAAAACACTGTTAAATACAACAGACCTATTTAGACAACTTGACTACTGCTGATTCGTCCTACTTTATTTTTAAATGTTGAGAATATGTAATAAATGAAATTCCATACATAAGTTGAACAGATCGTTCATTTCAGTAAAATAGAGATAAAACACTGCAACGAGCTGTCAGAAAAAGGGCGGCTCACTGTGTAGCCTAATTTGATAATGGAACCACGCATCAACCAACAGAAATAAAAGCCAAAATATGTTTAACATTTTTTTGTAAAGAAAAGGGAATATGATTGTGCAATTTGAGATTTCAAATGTAAATCTCTGAGGATATAAAAACAAAACCTTCAATTTCATATTTCTCTGTCTCTTTAACAGCCTTCAATGCACTTGACCTCTCAGCATAATGGATGAAGGCAAAATCTCGTTTACTACTCCCAGCTTTGCCAGGTGGCATATTCACTTTTGTCACTTCCCCATGTTGCTGAAACAGTTCTTTCAATTGCTCAGTAGAGGTATTCTCAGGTATGTTTTTCACATAAAGAGCCTTCACCTGCAATCCATAATGTTGTAGACCTATAATAACTTACTAGCACAAACAAATAAGAAATCAGGCAGTCAATGCCAAAACAAAACAAGTCTTTAAAGCTTTCACCGATGCAATGTAGTACTCAAACTATCATGTGCTTTTAAATATCTTCCTGTAAGTTTGGAAACTAATTTGTATTTCAAATTATAATTCGATTCCTCAAGTACATCTCAATACACAGTCATAAAGAGAATTGATGACAATCAATTTAAAGGTTACAGAGCAATTGGAAACATTATGCTCTACTTCAATGGGTCAATATTGAGTTCATTTCTCACATGTTCACCAAGGAGATGCACTAAATGTTGTTACCTAGAGAGAGGTTTTCCAAAAGACAACCTAAAAATTTAATATCAGTCATTCATGCACTATATCTTGTTACCTCATAGTTAGTTAGATAGTTGTTATAATTATTTATAAAAATTTAATATCTGTCATTCATGCACTATCAATTGTTACCTCGTAGTTAGTTAGATGGTTGCTATAATTATTTATAAAAATCCAGCTTTGATTGAGAAAAATGAAAGAATGTACAAGAACATATAAGTATTAGTATTTCATCTTCAGCTTAGTCTTATTTCTATGTTCCTATAAGTTGTTGAACAAAGGAGAACCAAAAGCCTTATTTTTAAGCTTTCCTTTCTTTGCTTCATTTAACTATAGCATGTGGGTAGACTAATGGTTTGTTAAAAATGATAGTTAGAGTTTGCTGAAGTCTGTCAGTAGCCAACTAGAAGATTACTGGGGTGCAGCAGACTACTCTGTGGGGGGTTTTGTAATGAGCTTGGCTCAAAGAGGAATTTAGGCAATTAGGTTCTTCAAAATCACCAAGATGATCATCTTTCTACCCACATTTCCTTGCTCAATGTCCAGTTGGTCAACCAATATAATTTTGTGGCCCTGATATCTTGTATCTGGTTGCCTTGTTTAGTAATTGAAATTGAAGAAACAAACCACCACGACATACGACTTTTCTCTGCTCAATAACAGTGTTTCAGTTTACACTTTTAACCTTAGTACCACTTTTTTCAACAAAATTCCAGTTGATAAGAAATTTCAAGGTAATTGAAAAATGCCATGCAGATCCCATATAATTTTCTCCAGTTATGATAACTTGATTACCTGAGCAGCAGCAGAGTTATCAGGCATACTTTTTGGATCAGCCCAACTAACAGTTGGGGAATTTCCATCTAGCTTAAAATTTGCACTTGACATTTTCTGCCTTGAATAATCAGCACAGGCATTGTTATAATACAGAACAAATGCAAATCCACGATTTCGGCTTGGGTTCTGAGGATCCTGCAATAGGTTATACAGAAGAAAGAACATAAAGCCTCAATAACTACTAATTTCTAGAGAAGGAGGATGTATAAATTTGCAACTCCACCTTAATAAGCTCAATGTTTTCAACTCCAGGGCCAATTCCTTCTATAAGTGCCTTAAACTCATCATCTGTCCAACTTTTTGGGACATTACCAATAAATAGTCTGTGTTTAGAATCAGACAGAGAACATCTTATCGTTTTACCCTGTAGTATGAAGGACGAACTAAAATCAATTTTAAATTTGTCGATGATGGATATCTGAAAAAGAGTAGCTTTGATGCTTTTGAAACATAATAAAGCAATAAGAACATCCAAGTCTTAAGGAGTCCCACAACTACCTTGACTTCTTTACCATGCAAATCCTCTATAGCCTTTTGTGCTGCCTCTTTGGTTCTAAACGATATAAAAGCATAACCTTTGCTTTCACCAGAATCTCTGTCTTTTATTATCCTTATCTGCAAAACAATTGTATTACAGAAAGTGCTTCTAAAATAAAAGGCCCAAAGAAAGAACGAAAGAGCATGAGAGAGAATAGACAACACTGCGGACCTCAAATATTTCTCCTAGTGATTCACACAAATCTCTCAAATCTTCTTCTAAAACATCACGTGAAAGCCCGCCAATAAAAACTTCAGATCCATGAGGAGGAAGGGCAAGAAGCTCAGCATGCTTCTCTAGATCATCTTCATCTAATAAAGAAGCAGACTTTTCTCTATTTTCTATAGACTCTATGGATATGCTATTTCTACCATCTCCTGAAAATCTATCTTCTGTATCGGTCCCAACTTGAGGCTCTTCACCTACTTCTTCAACATCCTCTTCCGGATGTTCACCAGCTCTCCTATCTACTCCATCCTCATCTACATGTTCTTCTACATCATCATCCATCTCTTCCATGTAATTGTCCTCTTCAAGATCCACCCGCTCCTCGACTTCTGAACCATCTGCCATGACTGCTTTACGTCGCAGATAGTGTCATTCAACAAACAAATTTGATAAGCACAAAATCACCTGTAATATATTAAAAACATTTAAGTTATGAATATGGGTATGAAGGTATCAGTAACTAGTAAAAGGAAAATGGGGGAAAAAATAATCAGAGTGAAAACATAGAAGTAACATTATTAGGAGTCCAATTTAGTTTTTATGTATAAGAATCAGAAAATTTAAGATTTTTTTAAAGTAAATTCCATACCACTTTCTCTATGAGGATGAAATTCTACAAACTAAAACGAAGGGGCTGAGGAGAGGAATTATGATGCCTGTCCACAGAATTACAAAATAAAATCCATCGGCACATAAGCCTAACTCATGTCCCGTCAACTAGTGTGCTTCGTTTCAAAGACATCCAATCCCAATACTCGAAATCAATAAAACATGGCCCCCAATATGCAAATCGTATAAACAGAATACAACGAGAGGGAAACACCATAGTTTTCCAATAAACGAGTCCCAGAATCAAATGGCAACAGACAAAGCGAGAAGCAATGGAGATTGCAAAAACCCATTACCCTTTTGAAAAACACGCACCCAAATGGGAGTGGTATGAGACCTAAACACAAATTAGCAGGATAAATCTCGCCAACATGCACATTGAGAGGCAGCTAAAGAAACCAAAAACCGGAAAAGAACACATCACTATAAGCAATTCGATCAATAGCACATCTGGACACCTTAAGGGACTGAAAAGTGAAGAACCCAGATAATGAAATGGGGAAAAAGGCGAAGAAATCACAGTGAGAGCCTTGGACGGCCATACCAGTGAAGTGGAGAATTGTGGAGGTAGAAGAATTGGAATCTGGGTACGGTTGTAAGCGAATCCTGTTTTCTGTATCTGGGTTGGTTTCCTTTTTTCCCTTACGAACCTCAGAGAAAAGGGGAGCATCAGAGCTGCGTTAAATATCTTAGGATGAGTTCTTTCGATTCGGGCCTTTGTGTGCAGAAGACGAAGCCTCTCTGGGCTTGAAACGACGAGGGCTTCAAGGCGGATGGGCTAAACTGGAAGCCGAATCTTTCATCTATTTAAACGCCGTCGTTTTCTTTCCCCGGGCATATTTTCTTTCTTCTCTGTTCCCGGATTTGTGCCGCAAAATGTCCAAAAAGCCCTTTTATGGCAAAAATAGCGATTCGATTATTTGTTTTTAATTTTCTTTCCAAATGCGTGTCAATTGCAAGTATGCTATGAACTTTGTTGGAGAAAAATATTTATTGTTATTGTGAATGTAATATCGTAGATATAACTTATTTATGTACAACAAATCTGTAGATTATTCAATCCTATAATCTTTTTTTTATTAATTTTTACCTTATAATATATACTCTACCATACCTTATAAATAGGATAATAAGGTGTCTTTGTAGAGGACACAATAATTGTGTTCAATATTAATTTTCTACTTATTCTCTTCTATTTTTCTCTCTTGTCCCGCTTTTGTTGTTGTTTTGTTGTTCATGTTTTTCTTATTTCATCACATATTATCAGCACGAGTCTCTAATACTTGGAATATTTTGTTGAGATTATAGTTGATTCATTGGAATATCAAGAACGATAAAGGCCCTACATATTATTGAGATATTTAAAACTAAAGTTCGAATAAGGTGAATGCTCTATTTAAATCATATATATGATTTTATGTGTTTATGAATTGATTGTTAAGATATATTTAATATAATTTGATATAAGTATTATTTGAGCATTGAAATTAAATTCCTTAGGCATTAGTCTAAACTTGTGTAAGTACTTGTTAGTTTTTCAGCCTTTTTTCCCACTTTGAGATTATAATTAATCGTTAGTTGCTTGTTATGCAATTGAGGAGATGTGATTTTGTGGGTAAGAGATTTAAATAAAACTTATGAGTTGTTATGCAAACTTCTCTAATCTATATCACATGCACACAATGCATTCCGAAGTTCGCTGAATTTTATCCTCAAATCAATTTGTTACTTTGCCAACTGTCTGTATGCATATAATTGTAGATATTCTCATCGTATTTTCAATCTCCATCTTTTCCAATTCAATTTTATTTTTAATAAATACTCCAAGAGGCATTTGTAGCGCTTTTGTTAGGCATTTGATTATCGTGACGTACACATCGATATCTTATCAATGCTTTTGTTGGGTAACATTCATTATGTGTAATTTGTTACAGCTTTATTTCTTTGCTAGAAGGTAGATTCTTTTATTTGTTCTTATCATGTTTATGATATCATAGATGTGCAACTGTTGTTATAAATCATGCATGCATCAAGTTTTTTGTGTAATGTATGTAGATTCTATTATAGATTGCAAATCACACATCTTAATTTTCTTATATTTGAAAGATTTGTTTGAGATATTTTTCTAATTAGTTTATATTTTCTATATCTTAGAATACAATTGTTATTTATGGAAAATTAAATTAGGATATTTGTTTCCTTGATTGAATTGCTTACTTCTAAATAAAAGTTGACTTTCTTTTAAATAAAGGTAAAATTATCTCATAATAATATTATATATTATTCATTAAGATTCTCTTATAGTAATATTTTTTTATCTTTCAAATATGAGAATAAATATTCAAAATTATCTTTAATTTTATTTTCAAAGATTCAAGATATTAAAGATTATTTCTTAAAGTGAATTTGTTTTAATAAGATTAACAATGCAATTAAATTAATTAATCTATTAATTAACTCTTAATTAAGAGATCAATGAGTTAGAAATAAAAATTGACTAAGAGAACAAGGATTATTCTGGTTAGGTTGAGGTATTTAAGTTGGCCGTCGAACACTTCTACCTAGGAACTAACCTGGAGTTGAATGAGTCAATTTTTGTTTGATATGCTAGAATTGAAATTTATTTGATTGCTGAGGCCCCGTCTAGTAACCATTTTATTTAAAAAAAGTACTTTCAAAAAATAGTTTTTGTTTTTAGAATTTGGCTGAGAATTCAACCTGTAGTTAAAAAAGATGCAAATCATTGTAAAAAATGTAGATGAAATATGTTTAATTTTCAAAAACAAAAACAAAAAAAATCAAATGATTACCAAACAGGACCTGAATATTTAAATTATTCTCATATGGATAAATTTGTGAGCTTGTAGTGATTATATAGATATAATCACTACATACAAATTTCAAAAGCTCACAAATTTATCCATATGATATAATGCTGAAGAGAATTTATATGAGAATTTATTTGAATCTCTTGAAGAGATCATAATTTATCTTTTTAACTCCTAAATATGATATTATGTTACAAGTTTCTTAGAATCTTCCAAAGAGATTATTATTAGTTTTAAAAACTTATATATATGAGATATTTGGATTTTTTTAAATTCTAATAAAGAGAATAGGAATAAATAATATTTATATTTTGCATATAGTACATCTATGCATATTATACTGAAAAGTAGATAATATGTTTTCAAAATTCAAATGTTTGAAGTGAAAAATAAAATATGATATTAACTCCTATAGATTTGATTAAAGATTTTGAAAAATAAAACAATATTTTGCTAGAGGGGCAAAATTGACAATTGATATACTTTAATCTCTTATAAATCAAATAGATGTTTAGTAAATTTGGAAGGTATACGTTGTAGTAGATATCATCTAGAAATGTTGATAATAAGAATAATATATAATATTTATATACTATATTTATTGTTTTCTATGTGAAGTGCATAGAGATGTCCAATTATGGGGAGGGGGCCCCACCCCGAACGGGGCGAGGATTCCTCAATTAGGCAAGAAATGGGGGAGGAAGTGGAGGAAAAATTCCCTGTAAGTTAAACGGGGACAGGGACGGGGAATGCATTTTCCGTTCCCAATCCCACCCCGATTAGCATGTACATATTTATTTAGTATAGTTATCTGATGTTATGTTATTATTATTATATAAATATTACATTTAAATTTTAAATTTGATTATTTATTGGGAAAGATAATGAATATGTTAAATTGAAGGTTTAAATTTAGATTATATATGTGAATAATTTGATTTATATTTATTTATTTCTACTAAAAAATTCATTAGGCCAAAATTCGAATAATTTATCTTTAAATTCAAATAGTCATATAAAAGTAATCACAATAAAATTTAGTGATAAAGTTAATTATTTAATTAAAATGTGTTCACATTAGGATTTAAATTAATTAGCTTTTTACTAAAAAAAAAAAAAAAAGTAACGGAAAAAAATTATTGAATTTCCACGGGAATCCCTGCCCCGATCCCCGTAGGAAATTTCACGAGGATGGGGAATGGCATCTCCGGCCCCACCCCGTGGACATCTTTAGAAGTGTATATAGAAAATATATGTTTTTCCTTCTAAATTGAATTCACACATATTTGTGTTGTTGAAATATATGCAACAATGACTTTGAAGTTCATTGCTCCAAATATATATCATTTGACATGATAAGTCATTTTGAGTCAATAGTGAAAATAATTATTGAAAATATACATTGACATCCATTGAAGAACTAGAAGATTCTTCCATCTAATAAATTGTCATGGTGTTGTGTTCTCAAGAGATTAATTATCAAACCCTCACTACCTAAATTGAAATTGAACATTTCCTACTTTTGGAACAGATCAATGGTCTAATGGTTTTTGTTGGCACATCCAATTGATGGTCACATATATACTTATTATTTTGTTTTGATAATGCTAGTGAGTTTGCATCCCAAATATTTGATAATTGATTGGGATAAGTGTTGAATATCTCGTAGCTTATGTTCAAATAGCAAAACTTCTAGATCTATATGAGATCATATTATTATGTATGCTCAACCAATGACTAATGTGCTTATGGCCAAAAGCCAAATATATTTCATAGACAAGATATGCAGTAAATGTTTAAATTGTTTCACACCAACAATTAAGATGATTGAGCAATTAGAATTTATGTTGAATTGATTTTACATCAATTAATTACTTTGAATCTGTGGATTGTTTACTACACTATTTAATTGTTATTAATGAAACAAATTTTCCAACATTAGGGGAGGAGTTAAGGAAAAGTTAGAAAAATAAATAAAATAAAATACATAAATATTGTCTCGTTTTGATCTTTGAACCAGAAGTTCAAAAGATAATTTATTTGTAAAATATTGCAAATTAATGCTAGATGCATTTACAGTTGCAAGAAAATGACTAAGTTATGTATAATAGTTGCAAATACACCATCTAAAATTGATATTCCAATGCAATAAGTTATCAATAATAATGAGTCTGCAACATACTTGAAGCGTGATAGACACTTGGGTTTCAAAGATAAAGCTTCTCAAAAAAGGTAGTCAATAATCAAAATGACTCCGTTAAGAATATGGATATTCCAGACGAAATCCTAAATATGAGCACTCATATGAATCTTGAAATAAATAAAGATAATAAAGAGATCTCGATAAATTATATATCATGACAAGAAAATGATGGAACCATACTTAAATAAGTTGACAACATTTTTGCATACAATGTTGCTCACGATATTATTTATGAATGAGTATTATATACTCAGGTATATTGAAAAAAAAAATGTTGCGACATAGAAATGATTAACTTATATGGAAAGAAACAATCTAATAGAAATAAACTTATTTTTCAAATCGTGAGAACTAGTAGTTCAAACATCAGAGAATACCAAACACGTGGAATACACGTGAATATTTGTAAGACAAACAAATAGAGTGAGATCACATTATATAACGCAAGTCAAGTTCCACAATAATTATCGCAAAGAAATGGTATTGACTATAATGAGACATATTCTCCTATGGAGGATACAATACCATGAGATATCAAATTTATCTGCTTGTATATGAGAAGCTTAACATACATCTTATGGATGTAGTCATTATACATTTATATATGAATCTCTTAATAACTATATCCCTGAGGGATTAGAGGTACCAAATTCATATAATTCAAATATTAAAGAATTATATATAAAACATTCCTGAAGAATGTGATATAATCCTTTTATTAAATATTTGTTGATATGGGGTATAAAAATAGCCTCTATTTCTCTATATACTTTTATAAAGAAATTACAATATGAGATTTATTATATATATGTTGATAATTTAAACATAAACTTCTGAAGAGATTTCAAAGGCAAATAGAATTTATTAAGAAATAAATTGAGATGATAAGTTTTGCCTTGGCTTGCAAATAAGGCATAAAACAGATGGAATTGCATTATTATATACATATAAGATCTTATATGGACTAGTTCCACCATTGAACATTCTTATGATGGTTCATTCACTTAGTGTGAAAAGTGTATATCATTTGATATCATAAAGATAATGAAGAACTTTAGGTCCTGAAGAACCATAATTTTGAGAAGTACACTTATATCCTTACTAGTTTATACGCTACCTATCGTAGCATAAATATAATATTCCTCCAAAGAAAGATATTGGAGTAGAGTTTAATATATGTTATGTTTTTATTTGAGAATTTGTTTATATGGATTTATTTTATTCTCATAAATCAGATTGTGATCTAGTTGATTGTGAAGATGCTAGTTGCTTATCTAACCTATAAGAACTAGCTCTTAAACAGGTTACTTAGTATATAGAGAATTTTTTTTTTGTATTATGGCAGTTTATGAAGCAGATCATAACAACTAATTTAATCATGTTAAAATCTTGATGATGTACGAGGCTAGCCAATAGTGTTATTATGTGAAGATGTTTAAGCATAAAGTACCAACATCAATATTCAACGAATTTTTTCAAAAAACGATTTGGGTGACTTATTGACGAATGTGTTACCTGCAACAACATTTGAGAAGTTAACACACAACAATTGTATGTGACAACCAAAAGTATCAAGTGATATTTTCATGAGGAGTAAATATGCTGCACTCTTTTTCCCTTAACTATGGTTTTATCCCACTGGGTTTTTCCTAGTAAGATTTTAATGAGACAATTATTTTACATACTATGGATATCTAAGGGGGAGTATTGTAAATGTAATATTGTAGATATCCATAACTTATTTATGTTACATACTCTTATTTTATATCCTAGTAAGTTATCCAATTTCATAACTTCCCCTATTAACTTTTACCTTGTAACATACATTCCACCATGCCCTATAAATAAGGTTGAAGGTGCCTTTCTAGAGGACGCCAGAATTGAGTTCAATATTAGTTTTCTACTTCTTCTATTCTCCGTTTCTCTCTTGTCTTACTTTCGTTGTTATTTTGTTATTCATATTTTTCTTATTTCATCACAATTGTACTCCCCCATTTTTATTGAACTGGCCGTAATTATTAAAAATTAATTTGGGTTTTTTTTTTCAAGTTTGATTAAACCATTTTCTAAAGGTGCATATAAATAATTAATTATAAGTTTCTTTTAGAGCATAGCTCAATGGTAACTGACAATCTATATGTGTTAGCAACCATGGAGTTTATGGTTTGAATTCCACAATCCCTATTAAACTTAAAAGTAAATAAATAAATAATTGGCAATGAATTAACAAAATTTTAACGGTTTTATAAATAGCACAATATAAAGGTTACAATTACAGATTTGTCAAATTTATGTATATTTGATCTCCAAATTTTATAAATAACAAATTTAATTTTCAAGCTTTAAAAAAATTAAAATTATTAGAACAATTTGGAATTTCGTTAGACATAAAACTCAAATTTATATATAGTAGAATAATTAATTTTTCAAAGCCTCAAGTTTGATCAGACTAGACACGAAGATGGAAAATTTAAGTAGTTATCGTATACTCTTAAGAGTTCAAAAACCAAATAACCATAAACAATATAGACTAAAATTATAATTTAACCTACAAATAAGGTATGAACAGTAATATTATAGATAGCATTCATTTTTTTTTTTTACAATGTACTTTAACTAGCATGTTTCATATGACTTTTTAAGTTTTAAGAAACATTTTTTTACACTTTAAAATAAGAATTTTAAACAATTAGAAAAGAATTTCAAATATGCTCTCATTGGTTATATGACATTTTTTTTAGTACAATAAATATGAAGCAGAGATTTAAATCTCCAATGTAAAAAAAAAAAAAAAAAAAAAAAAAATGTAAATGCCTTAATAACTAAATTGTGCTTATATCGAAGAAATAACCATATATTTCAACGGAATAAATGAATAAACTTTAAAAATAAAGCATCTTGAAAAAGAAAAGTAAAAAATAAAAGATTCCATTTTGCCTGTGTATAAACTAGACTATGACCTAAGAATTTTTGGAACGCTCAATACAATTGATGTAAACTTTGGTATGTTTTATAAATCATAGATTTTGTTTTTTTAATGAGGAAATAAGCTTGTTGATGTGAAATAATTTTTCGACCCTTTAATCTTGAGTATAGTTCAAATCATATATTAATAACATAAGTTTGTTGAATTAACATGAACATAACTGTTAGAAATATAAACAAAGTCTCGTATCAATTAAATAAGGGGATGATCATAGTTAAATAAAAGGATTATCATGGGTATATAAATGAGAACAACTATCTTCATTGGTATGAGATCTTTTGGCTGAAACCAAAACTAAAATCATGAGGGTTTATATTCGAAGTGGACCATATTATATCATTGGGGAGATATATGAGAAATTATCGGAAATAACACATTTAAGTTTTCATCTTACAAAACTAGCATCCTTCTCGAAAATTCGTTCAAATAGTTTTTTATTGATGTATCTTAGGCGAGATCGACCATTGATATTGAGTTATAAAAAAAAAAACTTTTTCAATCTTATCGATTGTTTTTGTTTTATTGAGCCACTACATCTTTGCATATTTCATATAGATTCTACTATTTTTTTTAAAAAAAAAATATTATGGTCTTATTTTATACCAAATTTTATATATTTTTAAATTTTATCTAAATTCGTTTATCTTTACCAAATATTATAATCAATTCTTATGTAATTTTTGGTAAATTTCTATTTCCACATGTATAAGAATTTTTTAATTTTCAAATGAATTTATCAACTAAATTTTTTCAGATGGATGTTCTCATTTTAATTTTAAATTTTTGGGAAATATTAAATTTTGAAAAAAGTATTAGGTAAAATCTGGAAAATATATAAAATCTCGGTGTTAATATGTAATGTCGAACTTTATATATTTTCCATATCTTACTTTTTTTAAAAAAAAATAATTAATATTTCCTAATTTTTTTTAAAAAAAAACAATCATCTATCTAAAAAATTCATTTGGAATAATTGGTAAATTGATTCGGAAATTAGAAATTGGATTTATTTGAAAAATTATTTAAGATTTTGATATAATATCTAATAAATATAACTGAATTTGGAGAAAATTTGAAAATATATAAGATTTGGTATCACATTGAGGTATATTATATAATATTTAGAAAAATTATTAGAATCTCAGGTCTTTAATCTATCGATGAGAAAGGTCCAAAAGCGTCAAAATAATCGAGAAATTAGAAAAAATTGTATTTTTTTAAAAAAATAATCGATAAGTTAGAAAAAGTTATTTTTTTAAACTAAATTTCGGTGGTCGATCTTTACCGAGATGCACCGATAAGACCTATTTGAACTAATTTTGTAAGATGAAAAGTTAAACACGTTATTTCTGACCAATCTTCGAAATATATGGAGGATCATTGTTAGGAAGAATAACAACAATTGGGAAGAAATCTTAAAGTTAATATATACGACTTAAATATAAAATTACTTTTTGTCGTTTACTCATTATAATGAAAATAAATATTTATCTATTTTGTTTCTCTACTTCACCTATCAAGTTGGATGACAAATTGTAAAACCGAATTTTTTTTTCACGTTTGGTTGACACAATTTTAATTCAAATAATTATTAGCCTAAACTAAAATAATAAAAAGACTTCTTAAAAATATATTTAAGAAAATGGTTTTTTTTTTTCATCATGAAAAATAAAAGATGTTTTAGATCAAAACCAAGACATCAGAAGAACTGGTAAGAGAAAATGAAAAAAGAAAATTATAAGTGTGGATTGACTTTCAAGCACTTATAAAATCATTTCATACAAGTCTTTAAATTCTCTTCTAATGTCAATGTCTAACCTAAATTCTCTTTTTATCATAAGGAAGAAACGGAACGAAAAAAAGTTGAGGTTTTCGTTCTCTAGAAATCATGCATTATGGTCGAAATTTATAAAGGATAAAATGAAATGAGAGAAGTGAGAGAGAGAGAATATTAAATTTGGAAATTTTATATGGATGACCCAATATTTGGGTTCAAAATATCAAAAAAAAAAAAAAAAAAAAAGTCAAATGACCCTTTGCTGACGACATCGTCATACCAGAGTACGAAAATTGTCCCATCACGATATGATCTCGCTCTCGCTTCACTCACTCTTGTTTGTTCTCGCTCTCGCTCTTTCTTTCCAATGTGATTGTTTGTCAGTGTACGAATGATTTGGCAATTTTCACGAAATAATCAATCTGAAACCTCAAATCTTTAATACTCTAAACATACAATGACGAATTCTTTAAAATCTAACCTTCATTTTTAGTCAATTAATCTCAAATCGTTGGAGCTCATGATCTGTAGGTCCATAAGGTTCCTCTACTAGCTTGTAAAATTATATCTTGGATTAGTAAATTAGTGGATTTGAAAAAGTTCAAATTCGAAATTAGGATTTTGAATTCAAAGTATTTAAATTCAATTTAGGGTTTGTTTGATTGTATTCGATACAATTATACATTTAATTTATCAAAATTTAATGTCATCGGAGAGATTATAATATTTAAATATTTGATTTAATTATTAAATTACATGAATAGGATTCATGTATCAATTAGGTGTTTAATTAATTTAATATTTGATATTAAATTATTATTTAATTAGTTAATTAAATTTATTTAATTAATTATTTAAATAAAACTTTTTCATTTCAAAATTTCAAATTCAGAATTTGGGTTTTATCTAAATGTAATTTGGTGAAAATTAAATTTGGACACTAAAAAATTTATAATAAATAAATTAAAATTGTTTTAAATGCATAAGTGGATTTATCCAACTTCTCAAGATTAATTGAGGTGGATTAATCCATTTCATTACACCTAAGCCCACTAAATCTTGTAGCTCGAGGTGTAAAGCTACTGATTTAGATAATGCTTGCATGAATTTGTTTGATAAATACTCAAATTTTTCGAAATTGGAGAGTCCAGATTTTCTGGTTTTTCTATAAAATCCTTCCATCTTTCTTCACACATTTGAGCTAATTCAAAGATTCCACATCTCAATCTAAGTTGGAAGATAGTAGATAAGCTCTTTTTGGTGGTCCTCTAGTGTTTTGAAGATCTAATTCGGGGAGGGAAGTTGAAATGGAAGAGAATCTTCAAAGATATTGTGTTCTTGAAACCCTTTTATGAAATTTTGTTTCAATGCATGTTTTAAACTCAAATTAAGTGTAATTAGAGTGCTTATTGATTTTGATTTTTCTGCTGCATGTTAGTTTACCACAGCAGGTGCAAACATGTGGGATTGATCACCCTGAGCAAGTATGCCCAAATTTGCAGTGGAGCCTTATGCCATGAGATTACTCTGTGGGAGGCTATCCTAGTTATATGGATGACAATTTCCATCGGCCTAGATGGGAGGAGTCCTATGGCTTTGGAAACCTAGGATGGGACCAGTGCCACTATGATCCACACCTTGCCACATTCGACATGTCGATGCAAGCTTACACCGCCGACTCAAGTATGTCATTAGAAGATGTGATGAGACAGCTTGCTGATAATAATCTTCTTTTTTAGCAGGAGACCCGCAACCTCTAGCAGGAGAGCTTTAGTTTTCAAATTGAGGCCGGAATTGATCTTTAGAGTTTGAAAGACTCAGTCATTTAATCTTTTGATTCAGTTGAGAGAGAACGTGAATCCCTGCTGCTTACATCTTATAACAATACCAAGGCGTGCAACGATGAGGTAACCTATGTCAACATTGAGGATGAGTTGAAAGATAGCATACCATGTCTAAAGTCAGTTTATGAGAACGATGAAGAATATAAGGTTAAAATCGTCGATTTCAAGGTAATGGAGTTAGAGGTTGAAAAACCTTGCCCTATTCCACCCTCTGATATATCGTTTATTTTTGTTCTTCTTGAAGAGTCACTTGAGTCTTTTGATTCTTTCTTTTTACCTTTTTTGACAAATATGAAAAATACCAAATTCGACCTATCTGGTTCTCTTCAAAAGATGTAGAACCTTATAGCCTTATCGAGCTATATTGACTCATCCGAGAATGGACTAGAGAAATAAGAGAATTTCTTTATGCCTTGACAGGGACAGGTCATGTTGAGCAACCAACGTTAAAAATTTTCCCTTCCTGGAGGGAGTCAGGTGATAAAAGTTACTGCTTTCTTTATTTGTTTTCTAGATTAGCTTTCTTTTTGTTTTTGTTTTGTAGGGATGACCTAGAAGAGAAGGGCATCTTTTTGAGAGGCAAGTCCTACTACCACACCTCAAAGAATGTGCATGAAAACGTCTAAGGGGGGATTTTCTATTCCCATGTCTTTATTTTCCTTGGGCCTAGATTAGAGATACAATGGGGATAACGTATCATTTTAAAGTTGGGGATGGTAGTTATATATGCATAAGTCTTTGAGCACCTGAGCTTAGACTTTGTGGTTGAGTTACTGATATGGTTTTTGTGATGCATGTATTGTGATGATGACTTTTTGTGATAAGATTTAGATAACTCTCTATTCGATATGTTTAAGATTGAAAAATGTATGCATGATTTTGGGCTAAATTTAAAAAATTTTCTTGGTTCCCTTGCATATTTTGAGCACATAATCGTCTTATTTGTGGCTTTGAATGCTTATGATTGGGTTATTTGGTCCATTGTTTTCACTCCAAAAGGTCTAGGTGATAGTTGTTAAGTAATTGAAGCTCAACTTAGTAATGCATGCTTAGGTTTTTGTCAAACTCTTATTTTGTAAAGTAAAAGCCTGTTGTATGCTAAATAAAAGGCAAGCATGTTGTAGAGTAAAAGTAAGTCTGTATGATATTTTTTAAGGGAATTAATTCTCTTTCTTAGGGGTGTGATTACATGGGGCGGCTATGACACCCATAGTTTTCCTCTGAGCTAAAGTGCCCTTGAGGATTGAGTACGCTTCGACATCTTTGAAGGATACGTTGTGTTGGGTTTTATGTCCTAAAAACTCGCAATTTGTAAAATGATAAATATTTTCTATAATCAATATACTTGTTATTGATTTCATAAATTGTATGAAAGTCTAAATCCAATAAACTAAGACCCATGACTATTGTATGAGTACTTGAACTTTATGTGGAGACATAAGAGTGGATCATGTTTGAGTAAATAGTCAAAATGATCTATGGTACATGAATAAGGTTGGGTACCTTATTCTGATAACACCATTTGATGCGGCCTACTCTGTAGTTGTTACAAAGAGTTGTAAAGTGTTACATAAGATGTGATCCTAATTCGTACATGTTATAACATGAGGAGTGGGCATCTTATGCAATGAGTTTACATTAGATCAGGACCAAGAAATAAGTCACTCTTACTTTATAACGTTGTTTACTGTTTAAGACTGACTATTTCACCTAGATAACCTAGATAACTTGATTTTAATCCTGAGCTAACTATGAACTCCTGTTTATTCGGGATTGTCCTTAGATTTACATAGGTGAGGGTTGGCTCAACAACGCCGGCTTAATAAGAATTCCATTTCAGGGGTAAGACCAAATAGATAACTGGGGACATAGGGTGCAAGACGGAGTTCACGCCTACCCGATTTAGGGATAGAAGGAAGGTTGTTCTCTCAAGTACTGAATCTAGGTCTTGAACAAGAGACCTCACCCTCTCACTAGGCTGAGAGAGTTTGGTTAGTGATTGGATCACAAACCAGTTGTTCATTAGAGGATCAGTAGGGACTTGAGGAATAAGACGTAATCTCGAGGGTAAAACAGATATTTGACCCTGCCGTTATGACAAACAAATTGTGAATAGTTGACTTGCTGATTATGGTTAAATCATGTGGACATAATATATCTACAAGAGTGCAACTATGGGCTTTAGTGGAGTGACCTATTAGTTAACGAATGAGGATTAATATAGTCTAATGAGTTTAGCCAATTAATCTCGGATCGTTGGAGCCCATGATCTGTAGGTCCGCCAGGTTCCCCTACTAGCTCGTAACGGACTAGCTCTAGAATAGCATGATAAGTTAATTTGAATAGTTCAAATTAGAATTAAGGGAATTAGTAATTATATGAGATATAATTACATGTTTAATTCGAGAATTAAACGAAATAGGAGAATTTATATATTTAAATATGATTTAAATATATAAAGATGGATATGTGTTAAAATTAATTTAATATTTGATATTAAATAAATTAAGTTTTATTTAATAATTAATTTATGAAATTAATTAAAATTTTCATTTTTAAAATCAAAATTTGATTTTTGAGATAAAATTTGAAAATTAGAAAACAAAACACTAAAATGGAAAATATTGATTTTTCATTATCCATTTCTTCACTTGCTCACACAAGAAGCATTCTCTTGGCCTTGTCTTCTCCAAGCATGAGCTGAAATTCATGCAAGTCTCTCATTTGCATGTTGATCTGCAATATAATGAAGAGACTGGAGTGAAAATAGGGTATGCAATCTATAAAGAATTTGAGAAAAATTCGGTTTGAAGAAAGAGTTATTCAACAAGATTACTGCAGTGAGCATTTCTTCTTCATCCCTTGATTCAAGCTTGTTTTGAGTCCCACAACTCAATCTAGAGCACCAAGAGAATAGCGGGGAAGATCTTGAGGTGGTATGCAATAAGATTTGAAGAAGATAACAGTTAGAGAAGGAGCTTTGAAGAAGTTCTACAAGAGGTATGTCTTGAAACTCACTTGTTTTTTTGCAAGAGCATGCTTTATATTTTGCCAAAATTAGTGAATTTGAGTGCTTAAATGATTCTTATGCTTCCTTGTTGCTGATACAGTTCTACAATTGGTATCAGAGCATCATATAAGCATTCAATTTGTTTAATTTTGGTTTGGTGGGTGTTTTATATGAGAAATATAAAACTGATGCACTGATATGGTTTTCTGAGTTTTGACATTTTAATTTTCTTTAATTTATCATTTAAATTTGTAATTGGCTCTTGTTTGATGAGCTTTTATGTGTTAGCAAGAGTCTGTAATTTAGAATCATTAAAATCGAAATTAAGATGTAATTAAAGAAACAAGTGAAGGAGGTCGAGTTGCTGTTCCAGTTTTTCAGCTTCTGCTCAAAATCGTTGTTGAGGTTCAGTTGTTAAGCGATCGTCTAGCTCTAGGGGCTACACGATATGAAGAAAAGCTAGACAATCGTACAAAATGATGCGTTCAATTTGCTATACGATAGCACTAAGCAATCGTTTAGCTTTGGTGTGGGAAATAACGATATGTTGAATTTATTATACAATGGTACTACCCGATCGTTTAGCTACGATGCATGCTAAGCGATGTGATGAAGTGCTACGCGATAGCGCTGAGTGATCATTTAGATGTGGAGCTAAGCGATCATGTAGACGAAATGCCAAGCGACACGATGATGTTCTATACGATGGAGCTAAGAAATCGTTTAGCTGTGGCGGATACTAAACGATGACATGAAGTGCTAGCCGGTGGTGTTAAACGATCGTTTAGTTCTCTGCGATGGAAATAAGCGATAGCTAAGTGATGGAGTTGAGCGATCGTGTAGTTCTATACGATGGAGCTAAGTGATCATTTAGCTTCGGCAGACACTAAGCGATCATGTAGTTCTATATGATGGATCTAAACGATCATTTAGTTGAGGCAAACACTAAAAAATCGTGTAGTCTTTCACAACACAAGGAGATAGAGATAGACGATTGACTTCAGTGCTACACGATCGGCCTTTCAAGACTTTAAGGTTGGACCGAGAGCAATCGGTTTGACCGATTTTCTCAAGGTCCAATCTGGTTCAGCCTCAAAGTGTTTTAGTTGGTCTGGTTTAGACTTTGATGGTCTGGTTCAGACTCATCCAGTCCGGTTCAAGGTGCTTGGGTTCGGTTTGGAGCGGTTCGAGCAGTTCAAAGATGGTTTTGAAGCTGATTGTAATAGTTAGGCTTCTGTTTGCTTGTTTTTTTCCAAAACTGAAACCATATCAGTCTGTGTTTAATTATTTATATATTTGATGTATGTTATAATTAAATAAATCTTGTATGTGCATATAGTATGCCATTTAGATTTAAAATCCCACCATAGGAAGCATGTTACATGCATTGAAAAGTATGTTATAATTTTATAATATATAGTATGCATGTTAGGGTTTCTTGTATTTAATATAAGTGTTATATTAACTATTGAATGCCTTATATATGTTATGGATGTTTAGCATGTCTAAAGTTTTATAAGTTGTTATAAAATTGGGTTAGACAATTAAAATCCATAAACAACAGTTGCATGCTCACGTAGGTTGACCACTTGTTTTAATTTTAAAACTTATAAAACCTAGGTTAAAAACTCAACCAGTATATAATCCTATCTAAGGCTGGGGGTACTTAAGTTGACGGTTAATGAAACACATCCTACCTGGGGATTATAGCCGAATTATTGAGCATTGGTAACCGGTTTTATGAGCATATGTGAGTGATGTGAGGTAACAAAAATGGTTTATCACCTAGACATCATAGGTTAAAAATCCAATTATAAGAGTTATACTTGGATAAACCACATAGACTTAGGGTTGTTTTATTAGCCGAAAAGAACCTAAGTATAAATTTACTCAATAGAACACTTCAGTGGCAGTTTAATAACTTCTATATGATAGAGTTATTAGAAAACTTCAGTGGGAGATTAATAACATATACGATGCATTATTTTTAGCTCTCACGTCTCTAAGAGTTTACAATCCAGATTTAAGCAGTACTTCGTGTCATCCTGGAAGTGGCCTCCATTCGGAAAGTATTTTTTAGCTTAAATCTAGATTTTGGTGAATAAGAGGAAGTTTTTCAAACATAAGTCTATTATTCGATATATAGATTTCAACTGCCACGTCTCTACATAGTTTACATCGTGAGATTCATATGACGCTTCGTGTCACCCTAGAAGTGGCCTCCATTCGGAAAGTATTTTTTAGCTTAAATCTAGATTTTGGTGAATAAGAGGAAGTTTTTCAAACATAAGTCTATTATTCGATATATAGATTTCAACTGCCACGTCTCTACATAGTTTACATCGTGAGATTCATATGACGCTTCGTGTCACCCTAGAAGTGGCCTCCATTCGGAAAGTGTTTTGTATGAGTCAATATCAAGGTAAACGGATGAAGTAGTTCATAGTAAGTGGGTGAAGGATATGTGTCAATATATCCTACTGTCTCCTCCATTAGTCTAAACCGTGAGATTTCTATGTTACGCCTGCTGGTTTGCTTTAGGTGGCCCTTTGCTAGTGTTTAGCGACAGCCATCCCCTCGGAGGGTTGTAACATAGGATTCGGAACAATGTAAGCTTCAGTAAAATGAATAGGATCTTATAGTTTCGTCTTGGATGTTGTCTTCTATTTCGGAAGCAAATTCATACCGTCCTATAGGATCTGAAAATGGCGGGTCACACTTACAAGAATTACTAAGTTGTTAGTAAAGATCTTAACCGAAAACGATAACTAAACGACTTAAGGAATAATAGTTATTCCGGGAATAGTGTTTAGTCAAATTTGTTTGTTTTAGTGAAGGAGTATATGACCGCCCCTCGATAACACATATTCTGACACACTAAAATATCGTTGCAAATAAATAATGGTTATGGGTACATTATTACTTTTTGCTAAAACTTGATCTTGGATTTAGTTACAATTTGCTAATTAGAATTTGTTTTTATTTTTAGCAGCATGTCAAATTCTTCTGTAATAATCGCTTTCGATGTACATAACAGTAAAATCAAATCAACAAACAAATTACTAGCGGTTGATTACACCAAAAGAGTTTTAACAGAGGATTGTCCTCTATCTCCCAACTCATCTGAAATTATGAATTATGTAGATGAGAGTGTTGAATTCAAACAACAAGATAAATATGATTTACTTGTTATCGAAGCATGTTTAGTGAAAAAGGATAAAATTTGGATAATTGATTCAGGTGACGCCAATCATGTATGTACTATCTCACAGGAAACAAGTTCCTGGAGACAATTGACAGAAGGTAAAATAGTCTTTAAGGTAGGGACCAGAGAGATTGTTTCAGCCAAAGCAGTGGGAGATATGAAGTTATTTATAAGAGATAAATACATTTATTTGAAAAATGTATATTATATTCCTTCTATGAAAAGGAATCTAATATCTGTCTCTTGTTTGCTAGAACAAAATTATAAAGTTTATTTTGAAAATGGTGAAGTGTTCATCAATATAGGAAATAAACAGATTTACTCTGCAAAATTAAAAAATAACTTGTACATGTTAATACCAATTGAGGTCAAAGCTGTTTTTAATATAGATATACTTAAAACTACTGGGACTCATAAGAAGAGGAAGATTTCTCCAAATGTCTATCTTTGGCACTTGAGACTGGGTCACATAAATCTCAACAGGATTGAGAGATTGGTTAAGAACGGCCTCCTAAATAAGTTGGGAGACAGTTCATTACGACCTTATGAGTCTTTTCTCGAGGGTAAAATGACAAAAAGATCTTTTTCTGGAAAAGGTCTTAGAGCCAAAGAACCCCTAGAGCTGATTCACTCAGACCTTTGTGGGCCTCTAAATGTTAGAGCGAGGGGAGGGTATGAATATTTCATCAGTTGTATAGATGATTATTCAAGGTATGGGCATGTTTACCTAATGCACCAAAAGTTTGAAACTTTTGAAAAGTTCAAAGAGTTTAAGGCTGAATTTGAGAACCAATTAGTTAAAAAGATTAAAACACTATGATCGGATTGAGGTGGTGAGTATTTGGTCACAAAATTACATAACTATTTGATAGAACATGGAATTCAGTCTCAACTCACAACCTCTGACACACCTCAGCAGAATGGTGTGGCAGAAAGAAGAAATAGAACTTTGTTTGACATGGTTCGTTCCATGATGAGTTACGCTCGGTTACCAAATTCTTTTTGGGGACATGCAATTGGGACTGCGGTGTATATTTTTAACATGGTTCTCTCAAAAAGTGTTTCTAAAATACCTCACGAGCTCTGGAGAGGACGTAAAGGAAATTTATATCACTTCAGAATTTGGGGTTGTCCAGCACATGTGTTGGTACAAAATCCTAAAAAGCTGGAACACCGTTCAAAAGTATGTCTATTTGTAGTCTACCCAAAAGAAACTAAAGGTGGTCTCTTTTATGATCCTCAAGAAGATAAAATGTTTGTATCGATAAATGCAACCTTCCTGGAAGAAGATTATATAAAGAACCATCAACCTTGCAGTAAGCTAGTAATAGAAGAAATGTCTAGAGAAACGACAAATGCATCAGCAAGAGTTGTTGATCAAGCAGGTCCGTCAACAAGAGTTGTTGATAGAGCAGGTCCATTAACAAAAGTTGTTGATGAAATTGATACTCCACATCCTTCTCAAGAGTTGAGAATGTCTCGTCGTTGTGGGAGGGTTGTGCAACAGCCTGACCGGTACATGGGTTTAACTGAAACTCAAGTCATCATACAAGATGATGGTTTAAATTATCCATTGTCTTTTAATCAAGCAATGAACGATGTGGACAAAGACCAATGGATTAAAGTCATGGACCTTGAAATGGAATCTATGTATTTCAATTCTGTCTGGGATCTTGTAGATCAACCTGAAGGGGTATAACTCATTGGTTGCAAATGGATCTACAAGAGAAAACGAGACCAAGTTGGTAAGGTACAGACCTACAAAGCTTGACTAGTGGCAAAAGGGTTTACCCAAAGAGAGGGTTTAGATTTTGAAGAAACTTTCTCTCCAGTTGCCATAATAAAGTCTATTAGAATACTCTTGTCCATAGCCACATTTTATGATTATAAAATATGGCAAATGGATGTCAAGATAACTTTTATGAATGGCTATCTTGAAGAGAGTATCTATATGTCTCAACCAGAAAAGTTTATACATCAGGGTCAAGAGCAAAAGGTTTGCAGGCTTAATCGATCCATTTATAGATTAAAACAAGCTTCTAGATCCTGGAATATGAGATTTGACGCTAGATCAAATCTTATGCCTTTGAACAAAATTTTGACGAACCCTGTGTATACAAGAAAATCGTCAACAAAGCTGTCGCTTTTCTGGTGTTATATGTTGATGATATTCTGCTCATTGGGAATGAGGTTGAATATCTAGTTGATGTTAAGAGATGGCTAACTTTGCAATTCCAAATGAAAGATTTGGGAGAAGCATAATATGTTCTTGGAATCCAAATAGTTCGGAATCATAAGAATAAAACATGGGTTTTATCTCAAGCATCTTATATAGACAAGATGTTGTTTAGGTGTAAAATGCAAAATTCCAAGAAAGAATTTTTACCTTACAGGCATGGAATTCACTTGTCTAAGGAACAGAATCCTAAGACACCTCAAGAGCTTAAGAAGATTAATCGAATTCCATATGTATCTCAGTTGGGAGTTTGATGTATGCAATGCTATGTACTCGTCCTGATATATGCTATGCCATATGAATTGTCAGCAGATTTCAGTCCAATCCTAGTCATGACCATTGGACTGCTGTTAAAAAACATTCTCAAGTATCTTCGGAGAACGAGAGATATATGCTCGCGTATGATGCTGAGGATCTGATCCTTACTGGATACATTGATTTTGATTTTCAGACCGATATTGATTCAAGGAAATCAACTTCGGGGTCAGTATTCATTCTTAACGGAAGAGCGGTTATGTGGAGAAGCATCAAACAGAGTTATTTTGCGGACTCCACAAGGGAAGCTAAGTATGTATCTACAAGCAAAGTAGCAAAAGAAGCAGTATGGCTCAGAAAGTTCTTGACAGATCTGGAAGTAGTTCCTAATATGCACCTACCTGTCACTCTCTGTTGTGACAACAATGGAGTAGTTGCAAATTCAAAGGAGACATGAAGCCATAAAAGGGAAAAGCATATCGAACGGAAGTACCATCTCATCAGAGAGATTGTACACAGAGGAGACGTTATCGTCACTCAGATTGCTTCCCAAGACAACTTACCTGATCCATTTATGAAGGCCCTCTCGGCTAAAGTGTTCGAGGGTCACCTAGTAAGACTAGGTCTACGAGTTTTGTATCACTAGGGCAAGTGAGAGAATTTATGGGTATTGTAATGCCCTAGTTTATTGTATTTGTACATTTTATTTTCTCCATGTAAACTCAACATTGTATATATTGATCCACTGGAGTTTTAGTCCAAATGGGAGTATTGTTGGGTTTTATGTTCTAAAAACTCGCAGTTTGTAAAATGATAAACATTTTCTATAATCAATATACTTGTTATTGATTTCATAAATTGTATGAAAGTCTAAATCCAATAAACTAAGACCCATGACTATTGTATGAGCACTTGAACTTTATGTGGATACATAAGAGTGGATTAGGTTCGAGTAAATAGTCAAAATGATCTATGGTACATGAATAAGGTTGGATACCTTATTCTGATAACACCATTGGATGCGACCTACTCTGTAGTTGTTACAAGAGTTGTAAAGTGCAACATACGATGTGATACTAATCCGTACATGTTATGACATGAGGAGTGGGGACGTCCTATGCAATGAGTTTGCATAAGATTAGGACCAAGAAATAAGTCACTCTTACTTTATAATGTTATTTACTCTTTAAGAATGATGATGCGTTATTTTATGTGATGAAATAATGGAATGAAATACGGTGATGGAAATGCATCGAGCAACAAGTTTTTTCAGTAGAATCCAAGCATAAATCCCACTGAGTTTTCTGGTAAGTCTAGGGTCGAACTCAGGGACTAGGGAAAACAGTATCCGGTGATAATTTTTAAGAAGACTTTGCGGTGACTAATCAATCAAAGAGTTGTATTTGGGTTGTTGTTTGCGGTATAAAAAGTATACGGCGAATTTGAGAAAAGATTCGATTATGCAGTAGATACACTGAGTATGCAGAGGAACGGGTTGAGAAAGTCTTTAGCTAGCGTTTTCCGGGAATGCGTCAAACTATGCGATCATTCTACACTCATGCGACAACGAATCATTGTCCAATGCAAATGTCGTGCTCCTAGTTCTAGGACGCATTTGATGAATGCAAAATGTCCATAGAGCTTATTCCTAAGTCTCTACTTTTTGCCTATGCGATGATGCAAGATGCACACAATGACAAGGTGACTGTACACAATCATAACCTATCTCTAGGATGCATGTGATGCATTAATAGCAAACAGTGTTTATTCCTAAGCTTCTATCTCTTGATTATGCGTTCTAATCTGACTCTCCTGAGCCTAGATTCTAACCTGATTTTCCCAAGCCTAGATTCTGTCCTTAGACTACTCTTCCGAGTATCTCTAATGGACGAATGATGCATATATAATACAAGATAATCGCATAGAATGAAGATCCCCGGTTATGCTAGCTAAGTGCTTTTCAACCCATTCGGCAGATTTAGCTACTCATGTGTAATAAACAGAGAGTGAACAAATATAAAGAAGTAAATTCCATTTCTATAGATAAGTTTAAGTACAAAATGACAATAGAAGATAAGGATAGAGAGCCTGGTAGCAATCCCTTACTTCCCAAGACTTTTACACTGTCAACTCTATTTTGTTCAAAAGATATTCCTGCTTTCGTAGGAGCTGGCCCTCTCTCTAAGCTCGACGCTTCCGACACTCTTTCAAGTTCATCGGAATGATCTCTCGGCACAATCTTGCTTTGCTCGCTTCCGCCTTAAATAAAAGAAAATATAAGAACAAGGCTATTCTATCTAAGGAAAAATTCTCTAATTATCCGAACTCTTTTACTGAAGGTTGCCCTCGGTATTTATAGAGCTTCGGAGTGAAAGGCGTCTTCTCTCATATGATTGCACTGATGAGATGGCATTAATTCTCTGTCTGATGCGCCGAATATTTGTCACCGAAAAGTTGAGTGTACTTGCTACAGTAGTTCGTTAGTGGCTTGAAAACTTAATTCAGACTCGATCGTCATCAGCTTTCTTTCCCATCGTGATTTATTATTCCTTTCACCCAGATGTGCCTACCAAGTTGCGGCGGCCCTATGCGGCAATCCTTCTTGAGCAGATGTTTGTGAGCATAAATCACCGCAAAGCCTTGCGGTAACGCTGCGCTCGACCGTTGCTTTCTTGTGATCACATTTTACGCTTTTCGTCAATGCATATTCTGCACAAAAATACAAAAGTTAACTGTTTTTATGCAATGAGCGCATGCGACCGCAATATTACAAATTTAATGCTTTTTTAACGCAATCTTATATATTTTATCAATGCAAACCTGCATTGTTTAATAACTTAGTACTGTAATAACGTACATTTCTGCCCGTTACCAACTGACTATTTCACCTAGATGACCTAGGTAACTCGATCTTAATCCTGAGCTAACTATGAACTCTTGTTTATTCGGGATTGCCCTTAGATTTTATAGGTGAGGGTTGGCTCAACAGTGTCGGCTCAATAAGACTCCCATTTCAAGGGTAAGACCAGATAGATAGTTGGGGACATAGGGTGCAAGACGGAGTTCACGCCTACCCGATTTAGGGATAAGAGAAAGGTTGTTCTCTTAAGTATAGAATCTAGGTCTTGAACAAGGGCCTCACCCTTTCACTGGGCTGAGAGAGTTTGGCTAATGATTGGATCACAAACCAGTTGTTCATTAGAGGATCAGTAGGGACTTGAGAAATAAGACGTAATCTCGAGGGTAAAACAGATATTTGACCCTGCTGTTATTACGAACAACCTGTGAAGGGTTGACTTGCTGATTATGGTTAAATAATGTGGACATAATATATCTACAGTGAGGGAAGTGCAACTATGGGCTTTAGTGGAGTGAACCATTAGTTAACGAATGAGGATTAATCTGGTCTAATGAGTTTAGCCAATTAATCTCAGATCGTTGGAGCCCATGATTTGTAGGTCCACGAGTTCCCCCTACTAGCTCGTAATGGACTATCTCTAGAATAACGTGATAAGTTAATTTGAATCATTCAAATTAGAATTAAGAGAATTAGTAATTATATGAAATATAATTACATGTTTAATTTGAGAATTAAACGGAATAGGAGAATTTATATATTTAAATATGATTTACATATATAAAGATGGATATGTGAAATTAATTTGATATTTGGTATTAAATAAATTAAGTTTTATTTAATAATTAATTTATGAAATTAATTAAAATTTTCATTTTTAAAATCAAAATAGATTTTATAAAATCAAATTTTGATTTTTGAGATAAAATTTTAAAATTAGAAAACAAAACTCTAAAATGGAAAATATTGATTTTCCATTATCCATTTCTTCACTTGCTCACACAAGAAGCATTTTCTTGGCCTTGTCTTCTCCAAGCATGAGTTGCAACTCATGCAAGTCTTTCCTTTGCATGTTGATCTGTAATATAATGAAGAGATTGGAGTGAAAATCGGGTATGCAATCTATAGAGAATTTGAGAGAAAATTCGGTTTGAAGAAAGAGTTATTCAACAAGATTACTGCAGTGAACATTTCTCCTTCATCCCTTGATTCAAGCTTGTTTTGAGTCCCACAACTTAATCTAGAGCACCAAGAGAATAGTGGGGAAGATCTTGAGGTGGTCTGCAACAAGATTTGGAGAAAATAACAGCTGGAGAAGGAGCTTTGAAGAAGTTCTGCAAGAGGCATGTCTTGAAATTCACTTGTTTTTCTACAAGAGTTTGCTTTATACTTTGCAAAATTAGTGAATTTGAGTACTTAGATGATCCGTGTGCTTTTGCTGTTGCTGATACAATCCTACACGTTGCTCGTAGTTCGATGTCTTTCACATAACCTATGTGGGCAAGCCAAAACGGAGGTGGCATAATCTGGACAAGAGTTCCTCTTTTGTGTAAAGTAAAAAAAAAAAATTAAAAAAAAAAAGAAGAGTTGAATAAAAGTTTGGTTCTTTTAAGTGTTTCATTGCCACCTTAAGTCTAGGAAGCTTAATGCTTGATCCTCCGAGCTAGAGTAGGGGAAAAACGAGTTGAGGGTTGAATAAAACCTTTTCGGACCAGTAGATACCTAGATAGGATTGGCTAAGCACACATACGTAAGGGATAGAGAATTAGTTTTAAATTTCTTGATCAAGTGCATGCATAATGACCCTTTCTTTTAGAAGAGTTTGTTATCTTTAGCCTTGAGTTTCAGTCGCTCATTTGCATCATAAGATTCATGTCTATATTTTGTTCTACCTTGCTCTAGACGAGCAAGAATTAAGTTGGTGGTGTCTAATAACTCTAAAAAATAGCTATTATTCCTAACTTATTTTAGGTTTGTTGTTAGATTTTATGTGTTTATTGTCTTATTTTGTAGGTACCAAGCAAACATGAGGTAGAATTGGCCATTTGGAGCTGAACGGAGTTAAATCGAAACAAATTGGAGTTGAATTGAGCATGCGGGCTTCAAACGAGTAAAATGACCAAAATGTCCTTATTTCAACATTACAACGCTAGTGTCATGCCTAGGCCCAATGCTCGCACAAAGCTAAATGGCAGTGAGCTGAAGATACAGGGTAATGTCGCAACACTACACTTAGCGTTGTAACAATGCGAAGTTTAACGCAACGCCACCATCGCAACACTTCCCTGACGCTTGAGGTTTGATTTGATTGGAGCGTTGCAACGCTGCGGCTATTTTCTATAAATAATCTCTTTGATTTTAGGTCAATTCATGCTATCTTTAGGAGGAAAATTTGATGGAGGCCGACTTCCTCTTCTTTTTCCTTCAGATTTTAGTATCTTAGGTTAGGTTTTACAATTTATTTTGGGTTGTAATTCATGGATTGGACTTTTTCTCTTCCTTTTATTTATGGGATGTTGAGGTAACTTATATCTAATTTTTGGAGCAAGAACCCTTTGTATTTTTCTTGAGATTTCTGTTCTTTGGATTTATTACACAATGAATTTATGTTTTTTTTTTAATCTTGCATGATTATATATATATATATATTTGTGTGTTGGATTGACGCCCCTATCATGATTATATGTCGTAGCTAGTTGATTTTTGCTCTCGCCTTTCTTTAATATTCGTCCATACTTAAAATCACCCTAGTAGCAAATGGTTGAATGTGTATACCAGGATTTATAGGCTGGTGTTGGGTCTTAGGATGCATGTTTGATCTAGATTCAAGAATAGATCAGTTGATTGAGTTAGGACTTTCCCATTAATTAATCAACATAATGGAATCCTAAAGCTTAATGCGCATGTGATTAGTCTTAATTGATCGCTATCGAACCCAATTAGGATTTAATGCATGTAGTTTAATTATGACACTTTCTTGGTTCGGTCATAGCTAGTTGTCTGCCTTTATAGAGGCTAGCTTTGTCGTGTCAAGCGAGTATTGTGAATGCGTAAACTAATTGCATATCCAAATAATGAATTTCAATGATTGAAATTACATAGGTTCTCTCTTGCTCTCGAAATTAGATAATTCCTATCCTTCGTTTACATTTACCCTTGCATTTTATGTTTCATACATTTATCTCTTTCAAACTCAAACCCCCATTTACCTCTCTAGTTAGAAAATTAGCTTAACGAAACAAATCGCGCTTCCATGTAGTTCGACCCCGTACTTACTACTATTGCTACGTTTTTGTAGTAATAGGAGTAATTCGGTAGTATGAATTTTCTTTTGATTTGTGTCTCTTTTTAGAAATTAAGCAACACAAAAAAAAAAAAAAAAAGCTTCTATCAATGAGCATGCTATAAAATTAAATCATGCAACTATATTATAACATTTATAAGATTCATAATGTATGATTAAATGCATAACCTATGGTGGGATTTTTTATATGGTATACGTTATGACATATATTATATAAAAATAAGTCGTACATCAAATGTATAATTTAAAGAAAAATATATGGACCAGGATTGAACTCCTAAACAATTAATTACATTAATATAACCTTTATATTAATTTAATTAATGGAAAAACTAACTATTACATCAAATAATAGTCGAACCGGTTCAAAACAGGTGAACCGAACCTTGAACACCGCACAAATCGAACCACCTAAAACTTGAACTGCCTGCGAATCAGTCGCTAAATCGCCAGACTTCACGAACTGCTCGCGAATCTTGTGAAGTTTCCGTCTCGGAACGTCATGACACTACAAAAAATCATCTCTGTTTGCTGCATTGTTGATAGAGTAAACACATGCATAAGGAAAAAACTAACAGGATCATTAAGCATTCTAATTACACTTAATTTGAGTGTTAAGCATGCTAAAACACAAGTTTCAAACAAAAGGGTTTTAGAATTTACAACCTTTGTAGAATTCCTCTTGTTCCTTGCAAATCTCCATGAATTTGACCTTCAACTCTTCAGTGGACCACCAAGAGAATCTTCTATACTATTCTGATTTGAGTGGTGGAACTCTGAATTGAAAGAAATTTTAAGTGGTTTGGAGAGGGTTTAAGAGTAAATAAACTTTCAGCAAAATTTTCTCAAAATTCAAATTGCATGTCTTTCAACCTCAGAAAATTGAAGTATTTATTCAACTAAAACATGCAAACACTAAGTTATTCATCCATTTGACACTTTAAATGACATTAACAAAGTGGGTTAGGTATTTGAATTATGGAAAAATCCACTCAAACTAAAAGTTTGGGATAATTCCACTATAAACCCCATTTTTCAATTATATTTTAATTTAAAACTAAATTAAATCAAATATAATTTAAATTCAATTTCTAAAAATTGAATATTTTTTAAAAAATGAAATTAATTTTAATTTAATTAATTAAAAAATAATTTAATATCAAATATTAAATTAATAAAACATCTAATTCAAACATGAATCCTATTCATGTAATCAATATTTAAATCATTATATAAATATATTGAATTCTTCAATTACGTTTAATTTAAACGTTTAATTATATCAAATATAATTATCAAAACCCTAAAATTGAATTTGAACATTTCAAATCCAAACTCTAAAATTAAATTTGAACATTTCAAATTCACTTAATATTTTAATCCAAGGTTTAATCTTTTACGAGCTAGTAGAGGAACTTTATAGACTTATGAATCATAAGCTTCAACAACTTGAGATTAATCAGTTAAACTCTTTAATCCGAATTAATCAATATTCGTTAACTATCAAGATATATCACTATAGCTCGATATTTACACTTTCCTCATTGTAGATATATTCTTGTCCACTTGATTTAACCATGATCAATAAGTCGATCCTTCACGGATCGTTCATATTTACAGCTAGGTCAAAATTACCGTTTTACCCCTGTAAATACATCTTGCTCCTTAAGTCACCATTGATCCTCTATTTAACAATTGGTTTATAGTCCAACTAATAAATCATGATAGAGTGGGGCCCCTTTGTTCAAGATCACAAATCGGTACTTAAGAGAACAACCTATCTGCTAACCCTAAAATGGATAGGAGCGAATCCCATCTTGCAGGACTATGTCCCCAACTATCTATCCGTTTTATCCCTAAAATGGGAGGCTTATTGAGCAGTGCTATTGAACTACTCTCACCTGTGCAGGTTAAAGGATATTTCCAAATAAACAGAAGTTCATGGTTAGCTTAGGATTAAGATTAAGTTACCCTAGGTCATTGAAGTGAAATAGTCGGCTTTAACGATAAATGATCGTTATAAAGAAAAGTGACTATTTTGTGGTCCGATCTTATGCAAACGTCTTTTACATAAGATGCCCCCACTCACATGTCTCTACATTAACGATTTCGGGATCACATCGTTTGTATCAGTATACAAAATGGGTCACATCCATAATGTCCCTAAAATGAGTTACCCAATCTCATATATACTTATAGATCTTTTAAGCCATATACTATAACTTGATCCTCCTTTATGTCTCTACATAAAATTAAAGTATGCATACTATAACCATGAGTTCGTTTGTTGAATTTTATAACAGAGTGCAATTTCTACAATGCATGTATTGAAAAAATAGAATATGTTTTATATATTACGAACTGTAAGTTTTAGGACATTCCTAACAATTGCAGCGTTGCGACGCTAGGGCACAGTGTCGCGATGCTACTGTACAGTCACCTACTGTATAGACACAAACTCCTTCGTTTATTCTTTGATTTGGGCGTAGATTTCTCCAGAAAAACGTCGAAAAAGTCATGATCAACATGGATAATAAATTTACAGACTCGGTTGAAAAATTAATTCCCAAAACACCGGGCTCTTACAAACCAAATTATAAATTTAAAGCAACAAATTCTAAGGACAATCCCGAAGACATCCATAAACCATCATTCATCAACATCAACACAGTACAGTAATGCAACCCATCATAGGTTGAAGCTTAACTATGGATTTTTTTTTTAAAAAAAAAGGAACCAAAAACCTCTGTTATTTGTACCCTACTTTCCTTCTGTTTCATTATTTTCTTCTTTGGTGGGGCTGGAGGTGTGTACTTTGAAGGACTGTGAGGTCCAATGCAGACACGTGGATGTGTCCCAATTTCAATTTCACAAAGAATTAAAATACAATGAACTAAATTATACATATCACAGAATTTCACAGCATGCTTTATAAATAAACAGTGAAAGAAATTAGGACTAGTCACACTTACCCTTGAAGAATCGAATCCTCACGAACCTCCTCCTTGCGATCACGAACACTTCGTATAGAAACAAACCTTAATGTGGACACCATCACAAATGAACCTCCTGTATTCTCCTTAGGGGTGAGAATTACAGAGAGAGTTGTGAACTTCTCTGTTGATTTTTAAGAGAATGAGATGAGAGAAATTTTTCTGTGTTTTGTGAGAGAAATTAAGTGGAGATGAAAACCAAGAGAGTAACCAACAAACCTTTTCCTTGTTAGAAGTAAGAGGAAGAAGAAGATCTCTTGTAACCTCCCATTCCTAGGTAGGTGATTAGAGAGAAAACCATGGGAAGGAGTTATAATTCCCTCCTTTTATTAAATTTAAACTAAATAAAAACTATTTTAATTTAATTAAAAATATATAATTATATAATAACCACTTTATTATATAATATATATTATATTATATGTTATATCTAATATAACATATAACCTATAGTTTTTATATTGTATCAAATACAATATAACTCATAGTTTGAATTCTCTCAATCAAATTCATATTAAAAAGTAATTATATGATTCTCACCCATATAATTAGTATTTGAATTATATTCAAATATTTAATTCCTCTCAAAATAAACTTTATATTATAATAATTAATTTAAATGAATTATATCATATATAATCAATTCCCTAAATTAATTTGAACAATTCAAATTAATCTAAAATCAATTCTCAATTATCCCTGTTGAGCTACAGATGGGACCTTATGGACCTGTAGATTGAAGCTCCAATGATACTTGGATAATTAATTAAACTTTTTTAATTAGATTATCCACTGATTCCTCTAATGAACAATAAGTCATAGTCCATTAACTGTCGGTCACTCCACTAAATACCAACAATTGCACTCTTTGCATTATAGATATATTTTTGTCCATTGGATATAACCAGTCAACAGTGCGATGACCTTTCACAAATTGCTCATAAGTATAGTTGGACTAAAATTACCGTTTTGCCTCTATAGTTACATCTAACTCCTTAAATACCACTAATCTCTCTAATAAACAATAAGTCATAGTCCAACTATGGTCAAACCACTCTCGGGCCAAGAGAGGGTGTGACCCCACATTGTTCAAGCCCCGGAATCAGTTCTTAAGGGAGTAATTTATCTAATTACCCCGACATTTGGGAAGGAGTGAATTTCGTCTTGTGTAGTTGTGTTCTCAGCTCTCCAACCAAACGAATCCCCAAAATGGTAGGTATATTGAGTCGGTGAACTGGCCACTTTCACCCATGCAAATCAAAGAACCGCCTTCATAGATAGGAGTTCACAACTCATTGAGAATTCAGGTCATATCACCTTTGGTTCTGGTGAAATGTAAGTCCCTATTAACAGTGTTATATAATGAGACTATTCATAGTCTTATACAAGCTCTTTGTATAAGTCCCGACAATTTTTTTTTTTCCAAAATAGCAAGGTTGAAAATAAATACCTCACCCCCAAATTTAAAATGCGGCAATGTCCTCATTTTCAAAAGATTGAAATGAGTCATGCGATATTCTTAGAATGCGTTGTAAAGAGAGTTTGAAAGAAAACTAGCAAACCCCTAACTTCTAGAAATATTTTATGAGTTGACTATCTTAAGGTTAAGATGACTCTAGTATATACGAAAGAAATAGAAGCATGTTTTTCATCATTGAAATCATACTTGGCAAAGAAACAACATGCGGTAACTTACTAAATTAAGCTATGTCAAATGATTGCGGTAATCAAAGAGGATGCGGTGATAAGACTTTTAAAACTAGAATGCGATGTGATAGCGCAAAATTTGAAATAAAGGTAAGGAAGAATACACCCCCAAATTTGCACTGTCGCCCACATTGTGTATTGACGCATCCATCTTTGCGGCGATCTCTCTTCTTTGGATTGCGGTGACGGAGTGAGATAATTTGCTGCTTTCATGTAGCATCTTCGCAATCCCGTGCCTTAATCGTTGTAAACAAATAAAGAGATGGTCAAATTATTGTAAACAAAACAAAAAGTTTTTTTTTTTCGGATAAGAACAGTGTAGATAGATAGTCAGTATAACAAAGTAATTGCGATAATAGATAATAACGAGTAAGATAAAAGTTCATGAAGTAATGATGTAGGAAAAGGATATTTAAAAGGATTGCGTCCCTGATGAGGTTGAATCATATAATACTCAGGGACCACTTATTCCAGGCTGGTTTGTTCACGTCCATGGTGTATTTTCTCTGTTTTCTTTGTCCTCTGGGATCTTTACTGCCTTAATCCGGAGTTTTTTCCCATGCATGCTCATTACAATTTCCCCCTTGCGCACATCAATTTGAGCACGACCGGTTGAAAGGAATGGTCGTCCCAATATGATGGGCGCATCTTCGTCCGCTTTATAATTCTAAATGAGGAAGTCTGCCGGTAGGATGAATTTATCGATTGAGATTGCGACATTTTTCAACTCTTCTTCAAGATGTATTTGAGATCTGTCCGCGAGCAGGGGAGTTTCCTTTGTGGGCATAAGTGTGTCGGCATTCAATTGTTTGAAGATTGATAGCGGCATTATGTTTATACTTGCCTCAAGATCGAATAGTGCTTGGCCATTGTAGGTCCCTCCGATAGAGCATGGTATCATGAAGATTCCTCGGTTGCCCATTGTAGGTGGGATCATAGCATTTTGCATTGCAACCACTATTGCAATATTTTCTTCCTCATTTTATTCCTCTTTCAATCTTTGTGGAGTTACTGGTGGTTGAACTTCTTCTGTCTCAAGATCTCGAGGCTTAAGGATGGACGCAACTTCAGGGTCTATTTTCTCGGGCTTCTCCAAACTATAGGTCAATGGGTTTTTGGTTGTCACCGCATTCAAGTTGGTCGCAATGGGCTACTTCCGCAGACATGTTATCGCTTAGCAAGGAGACTACTAAGTATTGTTCCTTCCCGTTGCATACAGCATTGCGAGGGAGCTCAGATGAGCTCGGCAACGCTCCTTGCGGACTATTTTTCAGCTCGCCCACAATTTGTCTCATTTGAATTTTGAGATTTCTAATGGATGTAGCTTGATTCTGAAGTACTGATTCGTTTTTCTCAACGTATTGCTTCAGTAAGTTTTCTAAGGACGAAGTTTGCAGTGCTTGTGAGCTGCTAGCTTGGCTATGCGCTTGACCATTTGTTTGCGTGAAAAATCCGGGTGGCCCTCCTTTTTGTGCCACAGGTTGAAAGTTTTGTTGTTGATTTTTCCACGCAAAATTTGGGTGGTTTCGCCACCCAGGTTATATATATCGAAATAGGGATTATTTCTCATGAAGCATACCGACTGCGGGTTTGTTAGGCATTCTTCCATCGAGTGAGCATCTCCGCAAATGGCACAACTTGCGTTCGTTTGAGCAATTGCGTTGACCTGCCCTTTCTTTGCTCCCGTGTTATTAATTGCGATTCCTTGTATCAAACTCATCATCGTAGTCATTTGATTTTGCAGGGATGTGATGGCCCCATTGTTTGCGTCATTGTCTTTTATTCTTAATCTCTGATCGCTTTCCCGCCAATCCTCATGATTTTTGGAAATGCGATCAAGTATACTCTTTGCCTCCTTATATGTTTTATCGAGCAGACCACCAGCGGCTGTCGCATTGGAAGCGTTCTGCGAAGAGGGATTCAATCCTTGGTAGAAAATCTCCATTTGTAGGCAATCTGGTAAGCCATTATGTGGATAGTCTCTTACCAGTCGCTTGAACCTAGCCCAGGCATCGCTGAGCGATTCGTCATCTTTCTATTCAAAATTTGTTATTATTTTCCTTCTCCTAGCATTCTCGGTTGGTGGGAAATACTTCTTCATAAACTTTTCCACCATCTGTTCTCACAAAGTTATCTCTCCCCGTTCGAGAGAATATGCCCATTTCCTCACCTGATCACACAAAGAAAATGGAAACAGAGTTAGTCGAACTTCCTCGGTTGAGATATTTGGGAACACAAAAGTGTTGCAGATTTCTATGAAGCTCCGGAGGTGGGCGTGCGGGTCTTCGCCACGCCTTCCTCCAAACTACCCAACAGCCTGGATCATCTGCAACATTATCAACTTCATTTCAAACCTCGATCCATCTAACGCTGGCCTCATGATTCTTGGAGAGAAATCGTAGGGGTTAGGTGACGCATAGTCCCGAATGAGTCTATTGCGATCATTCGCCAGAAAGATGGGGTTGGCCATTATATTGTTCGCATTCGCAGCCCTTTTTGCCGGTATTTTCACCATTCTTGGTGTTCTCTCTTGTTGTTGTTGATCTTCTTCTGAATGTCCTCTCAATCTTCGGGTCGTAATTCTCTAGAGATTGAGAGTCTGCAAAGAAATTAGAAAAATTATTGTTAGGACACTATTTTGTCGAAGTCCCCGGCAACGACGCTAAAAACTTGATGCTTATTTTTATTGAATGGAAATGTGGATGATATGCATTGATGAAATTGCATTGTGCTCTCAAGTTTCCTCAGTAGAATCTAAGTGTAAATTCCACTGAATTTCCTGGTAAGTCCAGGGTCGAACATAGGGACTTGTGAAAACAGATTGCGTTGGTATTTTTTAGGAAAACTTTGCGGTAACCAAATAAATAAATTGTTGGTTTGTTGTTGATTGCGTTAATGAAAAAATAAAAAAATGCGATGGATTTGAGAAAAGTCAGTTGTGTGATAGATGCATTGAGTATGCAATGAACGGGTTGAAAAGATCTTTAGCTAGCGTTACTTGGGAATACGTCAGACTATGCGATCATGCTACCACTATGCACAACAAGTCATTTTCCAATGCAAATGCGATGCTTCTAAGTCTAGGACGCATGTGTTGAATGTAAAAGTGTCCATAGAGCTTATCCCTAAGTCTCTACTCTTGTCCTGTGCGATGATGCAAAATGCATAAAAGCAAGGTGACCACATACAACTGTATCCTATCTCTAGGATGCATGCGATACGTTGATAACAAATAGTGCTCATTCCTAAGCTCCTATCTCTTGATTATGCGTTCTAATCTGACTCTCCCGAGCCTAGATTCTAACCTGACCTTCCCAAGTCTACATCCTGTCCTTAGACTACCCTCCCAAGTATCTCTAATGGACGAATGAAGCATACATAATACAAGATAATCGCATAGCATGAAGATTCCCTAGTTGTGCTAGCTAAATGCTTTTCAACCCATTCAACTAATTTAGCTACTCATGCGTAAATAATAGAGAGTGAACAAATATAGAGAAATAGATTCCATTTCGATAAATGGTGGAGTACAAAATGATAATGGAAGTTAAAGGTAGAGAGCCTGGTAGCAATTCCTTGCTGACCGAGGCCTTTACACTGTAATCTCTATTCAATTCTAAAGATGTTCCCGCTTCCGCAGGCGTCGACCCTCTCTCTATCCTTGAAGCTTCCGGCGCTCTCCCAAGCTTATTGGAATGATCTATCGGCACAACCTCCTCTCTCGCATCCGCCTTAAAACGAAAGAAAATTGTGAACAAAGACGTGCAAACTGAAGTATGAAATCTCTAACTGCTGAACTGGTTAACCCCTTTTCTGAAGGATGCCCGTGGTATTTATAGAATATCCAAGTGAACGGCGGCTTCTCTCTCATGATTGTATAGATGGGATGACTTTAATTCTTGACTGATGTGCCGAATAATTGTCACCAAAAAGCTGAATGTACTTGTAATCATTATCGGCTGTCAATTTAATTCGGATTCGACTGTCATCAACTTTCTGTCCCATCACGATTAATTAGCCTTTCACCTAGATGCGCCCACCATGTTGCGTTAACCAAGTTGTGGCATTCCTTCTCGGGCGAATATTTGTGAACACGATCACCGCAAAGTATTGCGGTGATGTTACGCTCAACCAATGATTTCCTATGATCGCAATTCTTGCATTGCGTTAATGCATATTCTGCATAAAAACACTAAAATCAACTGTTCCTATGCGATGAACGCATGCAACCGCGATATTATGAAATTGATGCTTGATGGATGCAATTTAACATGTTTTATCAACGCAATCCAACATTGTTTAAGAACTTAGCACTATGATAACGTACATTTCTGCCCGTTATCACCCGCTCACATGTCTCCACATGAATGATCAGGATCAGATCATTTGTAATATTTTACAACACTTTGTAACAACTACAAAACAGGTTGTATCTATAGTTTCACCAGGAAAAGGTACCCAATCTTATTCATCTACTATAAACAATTTAGATTATCATTTAAACATGATCTACATGTATGTCTCTACATACATGTTTAAATTACATAAAATAACCTAGGATCTTTGTTTATTGGATTGAATGTATGCTCATAAAATAACAATTATTTTAATGATAATAATTTATTTATATAGAGTTTACAAACTACGAGAATACAAGAGAGATTTAGGACACCAATTTCAATATGTGAACACTTTTGCTCTTACGAGCGATTTTCTGACTTTCGACCGTAACTTATATAGATATAACAAAAGAGTGAGCATGTTGAATAACAAATATGAACAAAGAGCCTTTCCAATCACAGAAGGATCGTACCAGTGGACCAAGATGTGTGGTGTCAGACTGTGAAATAGGTGTTGGCTCCAATAGACATTGTATCTTAGAAAGTGGAGGTTCAATGTCCTTTCTACTCGAATCAAGATCTGGATGAGGAAGGATACTTGGTAAGCCAGCGGTATCTTGCTCTAGAGGTGGAAGTAGGGTGGGTGAGGTAGCGATATCAAGCTCTATGGGTGGGTGAGAAATAGGTGAAGCTGTGGTATTGGGCCCCGCAGGTGGAAGAGGAATGAGTGAAGTAGTGGTATCAGGATCCTGAAGTGGAAGTGAAGTACGTGAGGTGGTGGTATCCAAAAGGGAAGGCGAGGTAGGTGACCGAGCTAATAGTGGAATGGGCAACCTAGGTAGAGGCTGGATGGGTGACCGAGGTAGGGATGGGATGGGTGACCGAGGTAGTGGTAGGGTTGGTGAGCTAGGTAAAGGCTGAAAGGGTGACTGAGATAGGGGTGTGATGGGTGACCTAGGTAGAGTTGGGGTGGGTGACCTAGGTGGAGGTGGGGTGGGTGACCAAGATAGAGGAGGGATGGGTGACCTAGTGGCATCGTGGCTTATCTATGGAGTGGGTAAACTCGTCGCCTCAAACACCGTGGAACCCTTCATAGACTATAACAGAGACATAATGGCCGATGTTGTGCTTTTATGTTTCTCATGTCTCCATCGAGGTTCAATACACAACCATTAAACCTCAATATTAAGTTGTCAATTCTCCGCAAGTACGAGTATATAGAAGGATCAAAATTACCTCCTTCCCTGCGACCTGAAATCTCAGGCTCAAGATGCTCCTCATCAGGCTCAAGACGTACGTGGCCCACCAGCACATCATGAAACATGTCCTCATTGGGGGTATAGGTGGACTCGTGGATGTTTATGTCATCCTCAAATTCATCGTCCCTTTCTCCACCTTGAGCATCTTTCTACTCATCACCATCCCAATTTTCTGAACTATCGTCCCCATTCAAACTACCACCACTTTCTGAACTTTCTAAATTACTAGAGTTTTCTGAACTCTCGGTGTTGGAATGTTCTTGTCTGGCCTGTCTATCCACTGGGGTGTCCCGCAACTCATTCTCAGCATCGGACATGACAAGACTCTCTTTGACTTTTATCTGCATTAACAGATCAACCCAATAAGATGGTGAGTGTCAATTTAAAAACCAAATAAACATATTGTGAATAGATTACACATACATTTTGAGAAGAAAAAAATGTCTCTTTCCAATACTTTGAATGACACCTAATGGGAGCACGACCACCGTAATATACGAGGCACAACTACCTTGCTCTTTTGAGTGACAATGGATCTCGTACGTTCATACCTAAATATGAAACAACACATATTCATAATTATGTTAATGTTAAACCAAAGATAAACTTTTGTTAAAGAACATCTACCTAGAGTGATTAAGGAAATCCACGTAGAAAGTACTTCAGGATGTAATTTTTATTTCCTTTCACATTCTCCTTGTATAAACCAACCTTATCATTCAATGCAGTTTTGAGGGTGTCGAGTGTCCTCTCCCAAATAATTGTACCTCAATCTAGACTGTTATAATAATCTAAGTCCCCAACGTCTAAAAATAGTGTACGATCGACTGCATTCTTCTGCTTGTTCTTTCCCATCATTGTAACCTCCGTGTAATACACTAAGGTGATCTTAACAACATCATCATCGTTTTTTAACTCCAAGTTCTTGTATTCTTCTTCTGGTCAATTCAGGTGGAATGAGTCCGAAGTCGACCGATTACCAAAGTACTAAGTTGCAAGTTCTTGTGAGGACTTCTCACTCCGAAGAACTCACGTAGGAGATCGCCACAAACTAGTAATCACAAAAAATCTTCTGTGAAAAATGTGACGACCTTTCCTCTAACAAAGAAGCTGATCAAGTCCTCTTCGTCTTCATTTCCCTCAACAACATATGATGGACAAGTGGGTTATTGAATATGACGTCAATTTCTACGAATTGCTAAAAAAGTTATTCTCTTGAACATCTCTAACTTCTCTCGGGTAAGCTTCTCCTTCACAGTCTTGTTGGCATTCACAATATAGGCCAAGCTTGTTACTTGCTCGAGAAACCGATAAACTTCACGTACTTTCAAACCTTTCGACATCTTAAAGTATTCCTGCATGAAATAAACGTTCAATCTATCAAATAACAAGTTCTTTAAAAAAAATTAGTAACCATAAATTCTGTTTAAGTATCGTTAGACTCACTCTTGCTTGGATCGCTCTCGCATATATTGTTCTTGCTTATTATGCTTTCGTCGATCTCATTCTCATCTATGTCGTTCTCGCAAATATCGTACTCGCAAATATCGCTCTCGCGAATCTTGATTTAACCTTATCTAGCTCTAACTATAGCTCGTTTTTGTCCTTAATGACATAGAACACATCAAAACCTAAAAAACAAATATATGTGACCGATTACTAAAGCCCAAAACCCAAATAGATACAACATGAACAACAAAGATTAAATTCACTTACCCAAGAGCTTTGAATGTCGACAGCAGATGGACGATTTTGCAAAGCAAAATTGAGTGATACTTCCACACAAGAGTACCGTTACGTTTGAAGAGAGAAATTTCATACAGAAGATGAAAAAGGAGGGCAATTTTGTAATATGATATGATGATGACGTGAGCAGAGGATCCTTTGGCATTTTTTTAATAAAAAATAGGTCATTTGACATTTTGAACCCAAATTTTCCATTAGATTTGTAATTTCATCAAAATTGAGACATGAGATGAATGAAGATAATAAGGAAAATTTTCTATACGTGCTAGAAATTTTCTATAAAATGTTAGACCCATGCTCAAACATATAGAGGGTTACATGTAAAAAATCAAAGGGTTTAAGATTTGGGATTTAAGATTTGGAAGACATTTTGTAACCTATATTGAGAAAAAATATATATTTGATATGACAATGAAACGGTTCTAAGTAGGATCTACAAGATGAAGTACATTTTTTACACTCTTGGAGGGTTTACAAAGGGAAAATTAAAATAATATTGTAGTTTTAAAAACAATTTATAAAAATATCGTAGTTTTGAAACTATTTACAAAAATATGGTTTTTTTTTAATATATCGAGTGTTGAAAATTCGACCAAACTAGGTCGAATTTTCAACATTCGACCTCTACTTTTTTTTTAATTTTTAATTTTATAAATATGGTTGTTTTTTTTTATATGACGAGTGTTGAAAATTTGACCCACCTAAGTTGAATTTTCAACATTCGACCTTTACCTTTTTTTTTTATTTTTTTTTAATTTTCCATGACTCGATCTTTCCATTTTATAAAAACAATTTCTAAAAATATTTTATATTTTATTATTTTATTTAACTTAACTCTAAAAAGAACAAATTAAAAAAAAATATCTCATAAAAAAAAGTGTAAATTAAAATATCTCATTTATATAAAAATAATTACAAAAATCAATGTGTCCCACAAGACGAACGTCGTCGATTTCGAGCTGGTTGTCGTCGTCGACTTCGAACTTGAGGTTGCTCTAATTCTTCTTCACGTTGTTCTGGTACCTCTACAGGCGCTTCATAATATAAATATTCATTATGCTCTCCACGACCCCGACCATGTCCATGCACATATGAAGACGAAAGACCAGCCTCTGAATTATAATGTCCTGAACCAAATGCTGGCATCATCATCATCGGACTAACATAATCAATTTGACTCCGCGTCTGCATCACAGAAGGCAACTCTTCCACATTATGAGCAACCTCATCAAACTCATCCTCTTCCCGAACAGGTCCTCTACGTCTAGGAGCTGGTAGAGGAACAATAGGTATATCGTACATATAATGTATCTCCTCCATATAGCTTTGGTTGTCACTACATATAGCAAGAACCTGGTTCGGATCATTCGTAACATCACATTGTTCGATCTCTATGAATTATAAAACAATTAGATAATATTCATTCATTTACCAGATGACCCACAACTGCTCTCGGGCGAGTGACGTAGTGCCTTGCGATATTATTAAACCAATGAATGTAGTCTTGAGTGACATCCCTGTCAAACTGTTCAATAGAAATCCCCATTGCAATAAACCTTGCACGATAGTGCCATCACACTACCAAATGTGCAACTTTTTCGGACCAATTTACAATCCTTAAGTCGATATCATGCAGTAGGGGTTCAATATTACAAGGTGATGGGACATCCTGTTGAAAACCGAATTGTTTCATCACCCTGTCAGGAAGATGCCACTCACCAATGTGAAAACATATGAGAGGACTCATCGTCCACCATATGTTTTGACCATTCGTACAGAAATTAGGTAAAGTATGCATAATAATTTTGTACGACTCCCAAATAACCTGAAACACAAAATATTACATTGGAGAACATTAAAGACAAATACAATAAAGATGTGTATAAAATAATCAATTTGGTTCGATGTTAATGTACCTAATCAGGTTGAAGCAGATTAAACATATATCTGTATTGGCTGACTACATGTGTGGCTGTCCTAGTCACATAAAATTTGTCTCTCCACCTAAATTTTTAAATTGATAATTTAGATTCTAAATTAACTAGATCAGTGTTATAAAAATTAAATTGAATTAAAATAACATATCGAGAATCATAGGCTCGTCCAGCTAACTGAGCGTCATTGACATGTTGTAGCTATGGAGTCATAGTTGGAAATCGCTCCCAAGCCCATAATTGCAAAAGTATGAGAGACCCAGCTATCTCACGAACCTCAGGTCTTGTTGCTTTGCATAGTTGTTTATACAACCATGCCAAACATGCTTCACCCCACGAATACCGCCCCACATCATAGAGGTTAGCTAATAGTGGCAAGAGCATCAAGTAAACAAAATGACTTGATTTGTTGGAAAACAGACTTCCACCCATCATTTATAATATATATGCTTGCACATATCTTATGACGGTTTCCTTGTCTACATCATCTGCGAGCTCACGGAACTGTGTTCCTAACCCTATCAAACTTAACCTCGATCTTTTAATTTTGTCAGCATGTAGGGTCACACCGAGGTACAGTTGACAAACTTGTGACTAGTCATCGTACATCACTCCAGTGACTGGCTCACCGTCAACAGGTAACCCCAATAACACTTCTATGTCTTGTAGAGTGATAGTGCACTCTCCAACAGACATATGAATGTATGCGTCTCAGGCCTCCATCTCTCGACCAAGGTTGTGATCAGATGCCAGTCCAATTGAATAAATCCCAATATGGCAACCCCATAGAATCCAGATGTGTGGAGTAACGGTAGTATTCAAGGGTGGAGTGAGATAGTGTGCTGAAGAACTGCCTTTTGACACCTGCAAGATATTTCTCCAGTAGTACAATCTCGCCATACAACAAATGATCGATGAATGGACTGGTCGTACAAAACATCAAGATCAATAGGTCATGGGTTTAAAGCCATGATCTAAAAGAAAAAAAAATATTTATTTCTCAATTAGAAGAATAATGTACAACTTAATTAACTAAATTAAATATACATGATAAAAAAATAATTTATTTCTCAAAATAATGTATAACTTAATTAAAAGAATATTTACAACTTTATAAATTATAATAAAAAATTGAATATACAATAAAAGTATCTGTACTTAATTAAATATACATGATAAAAGAAGTATTTATTTCTCAATTAAAATAATAATGTACAACTTTATAGATTACAATAAAAAAATGAATATACAATAAATTATAATAAAAAAAATTGAATATACAATAAATTATAATAAAAAAAATTAAATATACAATAACTTGAATATATAATAAAAAAAATATTTATTTCTCAATCCCTAACTATCTGGAGCCCGTCTTAGTAACGAAGGACACTTCCTTTGATTATGTCCTAACTGATTACAAAATCCACATTGTTGTCGAGTGACTGATTCTGTCCAATCCATCTCGTTGTGATAACGTGAACTTTTTTGTCTATCAGGTTTTCTCAACAACGATGGATTAGGATGTAAGACAGGCATATTAGGGTGCGTGATCCAGTAATCTTCATGCGGTACAAGTTGAAATTAAGGAGAGTAACATTCATCATACGTTGACAATTTATAGTAGTCCTCAATAAAGTCTTCGTAGTTCATGTTAAAATGTGAGCAAACGGCCATAAAATGCGAGCATGGAATGCCGAACGCTTGCCACTTGTTACATGAATAGTACTGCTTGGACCTGTTTAGCCTCAATATTTGAACATTTCCTCCTTTGCATTGAGACTATGACGTTTGGTCTTCCCATGATACACACCTTCATATCGATCGTATGATTGTACTTCATGTTTACTAGATCTTGCAACCCATTTATTTATTTTCTCGTGTGCGTGCCTAAATTTTTACTCCACGTAGTATTATAAAATATGCTTGAAATAAATTATTGATAACATATATATATATATAATAATAATAATAATAATAATATTACTGAGTGTATTTATCTTGATGCTTCAATGCATCCCTTATTTCTTCTCTTCTTTTCTCGAAATAATTCACGCACTTGAAGAATATTATTTGAGCAAGAGCATTTATAGGCAACATTCGAGCTCCTTTGAGGACGCCATTTATGCACTCTGATAGATTTGTAGTCATCCAAATGATGACGAGACATTGGAAGTAAATTTTACTCGACAACCAACTTCCCTTGGGCGCGGTATGCGATGCATGTTCCTAAGATATGCGTTGATAGTCATGCATCGATGGTCATGCATTGGAATGAGTATGCATTAATAAATGGATGCAATGACCATGCGTCCTGCCACAAGTTTTCTTGCATTCACGCCAAGTATAACATGGACGCAAGTTTCTCGGGTAATCCGAGGCTGAACGCAAGGACTTGTAGCTATATGGTTGCGGTGATTGTGCATGTGGCGGTTGAATAAAAGAATAAAGGGGATATTGCTACATTAATCCTACTTCTGCTCCTATCTAATAGACAACGCAATGAGAATATGCATGAAAGGTAGAGATGCGACAAACCTTGACGTGAAATAAATGTATGATAAATAGATAAAATGCGGAGATGTTTTCATTGCAACCCTTAAGAGTGACTGCAAGGGCAACCCTAGTCAACGCAAACTAATGCGATCATACAACACTCATACAATACCACTAAGTGTTGCAATGAAAACATCTCCGCATTTTATCTATTTCCCATACATTTATTTCATGTCAAGGTTTGTCGCATCTTTACCTTTCATGCATATTCTCATTGTGTTGTCTGTTAGATAGGAGTAGGAGTAGGAGTAGGATTAACGTAGCAATATCCCCTCCATTCTTTTATTCAACCACCGTATGCACGATCACCACAACCATATAGCTACAAGTCCTTGTGTTCGACCTCGGATTACCCGAGAAACTTGCGTCCATGTTATACTTGGTGTGAACGCAAGAAAACTTGTGGCAGGACGCATGGTTATCGCATCCATTTATTAACGCATACTCATTCCAACGCATGACCATCGACGCATGACTATCAACGTATATCTTAGGAACATGCATCGCATCCTGCGTCCAAGGGAAGTTGGTTGTCGAGTAAAATTGACTTCCAATGTCCGTTCATCAAATTTTTGGTGCCGTTGTCGGTGACTTGGCAGTTAAATGTTTGTTAAGTTTTGTGTCTCTGCGAGCAAACTTTTTATCTTGGGAGTATTGCAGCTTGTACGACTAGGTTACAAACAATATTGAAGTGTAGGCGACGCGCTGAAAGCTAATGTTGACCCCAAGGTAGAAGGGCAATCAGTCACAAAAGAACTGAAGGCAGTTCTAAGCTCATGGTGGCCAACATGCGTCTAATAATTTCCGGAAGTTCCAATGGTCAGGGCAACTTGACCCAAGCAGTTTAGAGTCATCTCCTGCATGGAAGACTCTTTGCGATGACAACACTCCTATTTTTTCAGTGACGTCTTCTGTTCTATCTTTACTTTGCTTTCTTAGTATAGGTTATTTATTTTATTTTTATTGTTATTTTGGATATATGGTTGCTTCCTTGGTTGTGGTACGTGTGCTCTTGTAGGGGCAATAATAAGTCTCCTCGGTTCGTAGTTCAACGGAAGAATTCCTTTCGCCTTCAACGCATGGCTTCAATCGCGTGGATTCCAACGCATGAGCGCATGCATTGTTCCGTCTAAAGGTCTTCTCTTGTTATCTTGTATGCCTTATTCTTTTGAAATCCTTTCTTTCCCGATTGCGATGTTTCTATGACGATACGTATAGTTTACCGCATTTTCTAACTAATCAACGCAAGACATTCTTTACTTTTATTAGCTTCTTCAAATTTTGGAAGTCTTGAGTTATATCTTGTGCAAACCTTTTTTCAAACATTTATTAATGCATTCTTGTAATTTTGTCTTTAGCTTTGCGGTGAGAACGCTGCCAACCTCTAAGTTTGGGGGTGGCAGCGGTCTTGGAGAATTGCGTTCATTATATTGCGATCATTTGAAAAAAAAAGTTGAAACGAGCTTTTGAGAATAATTACTCCACTGTCAACGCAATGGGGAAACCCATGTTGATAAGAGTTAAGTTGTGAAAGGCACTTGCTCGTAGTTGGATGTCCGCATGAAACACGTGGGGGCAAGCCAAAACGAAGGCAAGTCGCCAGGATCAACGCATTAGCACAACTCCTCTGTTCGGCACAAGCCAAATCAAAAGAGACAAGAGTTGAAGTTGAATATGGAAAGCAACCGAAGTTGGATGTCCGCATGACACACGTGGGGGTAAGCCAAAACGAAGGGTGTAACCAGGTTCAATGCCGCATTTGAATAAGCCTTTGTAAAGTTTTGAAATATTTTGAATGAACGCAATCTCAAAAAGCTAAACACAAAATTGCGGTGAATGAATAAAATTTTTTGAGCAAAGGCTTGTCGGATTTAACTTAGGCAAGATCTTTTTGAAGAAGCAACCTAAGTGGAGGAGAGCATTGCAATGATTATCAAAGGTGTGTGTAAATTATATTCTGAGAAGCTGGTCATCGCAAAAGAAAGCATAAAGGTGAGTTAAAATTTCTTGAGTATAACGCATGCTTGAGGACAAGCATGATTTTAAGTTTGGGGGTCTGATGACATACAGAAATGCATGTCATCTTAGGCCTTTTACTTAGAATTATGAAGGTTGTTAGGCAGAATATGCGTTGATCATGATAAGAATTCATAAGAATATGAGCTTGCGTCGATCGGCATGTCGAATCTCAGCTAACCCGTTATTTTGCATTAATTATGCGTTCAATATTCTATCTTTGTAGCTAATGCAGGAAATGAACGCAAACGCGGAAACCGGACCACCGCATAGACGACTGCATGCTGAGAAACACTCCATTGCAAAGGCAAATGCATCGATCAATGTATGGATGTTACGGTAATCAGCTGTATGCTTCCATCACATGAGAGTTTCGTTTTTCAAGCGAATGCGGTCATTGAATGATTGCGGCTACACGAAAATGCAACTAATGGGATCAACGCAAGGTAGGTGGAATGAATGCATCAACGCATCTACCTCGAGAAAATCCAAAGATGATGTTAACATTTCACTTATCACCCCGTTAGTGGCAGAGGTTCAAAAAGGACGAATGCGCCGAATGTCAAACTCAGAGCAGCCCAATTAATGTTGTCGGCAACCAAGCTCTATAAATAGAGGCCGAAGAGCTGAAATTCAATCATCTGGGAGATTATCCCTCAACCGGGGATTTTCCCCGCGATCCAGACAAAATGCGTGAGAAGACACCTAAGAGTTCTTCACCTCTTTCATCCATTCTGAGTGACGATCGGAGCCTTCGACTGGAGTTATATCTCGAGAGAGTCAGATCCTCTGCCCATCCATGGCACCACCGACAGCCTTGACGCACATCTGCTGGAAGTAAAATTTTGCTTCCAGCCGGTCATTTCTTTTTCTTTCTTTTTCTATATTGTATTGTATGACATTTTGAATTAAGAAATTAATATAATCTGTTTTCAATGCACTTCTCTGTTTCCTTCAACTCCATCTCCATCTTCTTTGCTTAGCATCTTTACTTTCATTGCAACACTTAGTGGAATTACTTGGGTATTGCATACTTAGTCGTGTAGATTAGGAATATGAAGCATGTAGCAACCCACCGAGAGGTGTGCGTTGCGTGAGTGTATGAGTAACCTTACTTGCTTAGTGTGAAGCTGTTGTAACGTCTGTCTATAGGCTAACGCATTGCTTGTCTATGAGTGAAGCCAGCAACAATCAACTGCCCGGGAGGGTAAGTGGTTGGACGCATTAAGCAAGGTATGCGTTGTTCACTAAGGATAGTAACAATCTTGCGTCAACCAAGTTCATGTGTTTATCTTGTCTTATGTTGTGCCCAACACCCCTTTAAAGTTACTCGAGAGAGAGTCTAAAGAAAGAACCTAATGACTCGAGAGAGCTAGGTTAGAATTTAGACTCGAGAGAGTGAGATTAGATCGGCATAAACAAGAGATAGGGACTTAGAGATAAGCTCTATTTGTCAACACTGCATTGCATGCACCCTAGGAATAGGAATAATGATATGTGGTCGCCTTGTTTGTGTATCATTGCATAGACAAGAATTAGAGGCTTATGTGTAGGCCCTATAGACACCTCTGCACATACATCGCATGCGTTCTAGCATTAGAAGTCGTAGCATTCGCACCGAGAGGTGGTTTACTATTGTATGAGTGTTGCATGATCGCATTAGTTTGCGTTGACTAAGGTTGCCCTTGCTGTCACTCTTAAGGGTTGCAATGAAAATAAAGATGCTAAGCAAAAAAGATGGAGATGGAGTTGAAGGAAACAGAGAAGTGCATTGAAAACAGATTGTATTAATTTCTTAATTCAAAATGTCATACAATACAATGTAGAAAAAGAAAGGAAAAGAAATGACTGGCTGGAGCGGATGTGCGTCAAGGCTACCGATGGTGCCATGGATGGGCGAAGGAGCTGACTCTCTCGAGATCTAACTCCGGTCGAAGTTTCCGGTCGTCACTCGGAATGGATGAAGGAGGTGATGTACTCTCAGGCGTCTTCTCACGCATTTTGTCTGGATCGCGAGAAAAATCCCCGGTTGAGGGATAATCTCCCAGATGATTGAATTTCAGCTTTTCGGCCTCTATTTATAGAACTTGGGTTGCCGACAACATTAATTGGATTGCTCTGAGTCTGATATTCGGCGCGTTCGTCTTTTTTGAACCTCTGCCACTAACGGCGTGGTAGGTGAAATGTCAACATCATCTTTGGATTTTCTCGAGGTAGATGCGTTTATGCGTTGATTCCATCTACCTTGCGTTGATCCCATTAGTTGCATTGTCATGCAGCCGCAATCATTCAATGACCGCATTCGCTTAATACCGCAACTCTACACGATGACCGCATTCGCTTGACGAACGCAACTCCCATGCGATGGACGCATACGACTGATTACCGCAACATCCATGCGTTGATCGATGTGATTGCCTTTGCGATGGAGTGTTTCTTCGCATGCGGTCATCTATGCGGTGGTCCGGTTTCCGCGTTTTCGTTCATTTCCTGCATTAGCTACAAAGATAAAACATTGAATGCATAATTAATGCAAAATAACGGGTTAGTTGAGATTCAACATGTCGATCAATGCAAGCTCATATTCTTGTGAATTCCTATCATGATTGACGCATATTCTGCCTAACAACCTTCATAATTCTAAGTAAAAGGCCTAAGATGACATGCATTTCTGCATGTCATCATCCACCAATATCTGAACCCTCCATCACGTGCTTGAGTCAATTGCTCTAAACCAATATTGTAAAAAAAAATTCAGACAGCTCTGATTTATTCCTTTGATATCTTCAATTACTTTATTGAACTTCCAAATTTGAAACTGACACCCGACACGATAAACATAATTTTTCAATATATTAAATTTGTACCTTTTATTAAAGTTGTTAACAATATGTTGTAAGCAAAAACGATGGTGACATTTTGGTCCCGTCCAACCATTTGCTGGATTGTTCACTGCTGCGATTATGCCACCATGTAGATTTGAAATTAAACACACCTCTTCGTGTGTTACAATTTCTCTCAAGTGTTTCAGGAACTATCCCCATGAGTCTATGGACTCTTAATCAGCAACGAAAAATACAAATGGAAGAAGATGCCTGTTCGAGTCAACTGATGTAGCAATCAACAATTTTTCTCGGTATTTGCCATACAAGTGTGTACCATCTATCTGAATTATCGGCCAACATTTATTAAAAGCTTCTATACAAGGACCAAATGCCCAAAATACAGAAGTTAGGATAACATGGTCTTCAGTAAGCGTTTCTTTCACTCTCCACTTTACATGTGTTCCGGGATTAGTCTGCTTAACCATATACAACCACCTGGGTAATAATTTGTAAAATGCTCCCAATCACTGAACACTTTAGCCAACACTTTTCTTTTGCCCTCCCATACTCTATGGCAAAGAACATGATATCCAAACTTTGATTTGATAGTAAAGTTAACCTCACAATTTAATGGACAAATATGGGAGAAGAAGAAGATTTGGAGAATGAGAGAACGAAGGCTGAAGGTAGTGAGAATGAGAGAATGAAGGCAGTGAGAAAATATGAGAAAATGAGAGAAAATGAGAGGCTGAAGGTAGTGAGAATGAGAGAACGAAGGCAGTGGGAAAATGTGAGAAAATGAGAGGAGAGGAGGGGGGTTATAAGATTAAAGGTCGAGTTTTGAAAACTTGACCCATAGGTTCGACGTTGGGAAAATTAAATGGATGGGACGGGATGAGACGCTGACGCGCTGTAGAGATTCAGATTCGTTTTAAAGGAGGTCGACGGTTCAAACCACTATGATGCGCGTTGCAGAGATTCGAATTCATTTTAAAGCCATCATAGCGTGCCGCTCATCGTCTACTTCCACTAGGCGATCGTGTAGTAAAGCTCAACAATCGTGTAGTAAAGCTCAGCAATCATGTAGCACTTGGTAGACGATCGTATAGTAAAAAGTAGGCAATCGTAGAGGTTATGAGAAGGCGATCGTCTAATAGTAATAGCTAAGTGATCGTGTAGGAGTTTGTGGGCGATCGTGTAGTGAGGAAAGAGAGCTCTCAATAGTGGGAGTTCGGAAGACACTATCGTGGAGAAGCCATCGCAGCGTGCTGCTTATCGTCTACTTCCACTAGGCGATCGTGTAGTAAAGCTCAGCGATCGTGTAGCACTTGGCAGACGATCGTATAGTAAAAGGTAGGCGATCGTATAGGTTCTGAAAAAGCGATCGTCTAATAGTAATAACTAAGCAATCGTGTAGGAGTTTGTGGGCGATCATGTAGTGAGGAAAGAGAGCTCTCGAGAGTGGGAGTTCGGAAGACATTGTCGTAGAGAGGTCATCGCAGCGTGCCGCTCATCGTGTACTTCCACTAGGCAATCGTGTAATAAAGCTTAGCGATCGTGTAGTAAAAGGTAGACGATTGTATAGGTTTTGAGAAGGTGATCGTCTAATTGTAATAGTTAAGCAATCGTGTAGGAGTTTGTGGGCGATCATGTAGGAGTTCGGCAGACGCTGTCGTGGAAAAGCCATCGCAGCGTGCCATTCACCGTCTACTTCCACTAGGCGATCGTGTAGTAAAGCTCGGCGATCGTGTAACACTTGGTAGACGATAGTATAGTAAAAGGTATGCGATCATATAGGTTCTGAGAGGGCGATTGTGTAATAGTAATAGTTAAACGATCATGTAGGAGTTTGTGGCCGATCATAGAGGATTTAGTAAGTGATCGTTTAGTCATACTAAGCGATCTTGGAGAGATTGTAAGCGATCGTTTAGCATCTCGTAAGCGACCGATTAATCTTGTTTGATTCCTATCGTCTAATAAAGAAGTTGTTCATCGTTCACTTGTTCTTTCCAGAAGTTTGCACCTATTGTTACGTTAATAAAGAATTACTAAACAATCGCATAATAATTTTACTAAACGATTGTGTGCAATCGTATATAATTACTCAATGATCACATTGTAATTTACTAAACGATTGTGTGCGATCGTGTATAATTACTAAACGATTCTTTAATTTCCTTTAGGTCGAGAGTTTCTTCTTTAATTTTCGACAGGCCCTCGACCCGTTCTTCAAATTTTGTCCTCTTTCTTTAATTTCCTTTAGGTTGAGGATCAAACTCTCGATCTCTTCTTCAATTTCTTTTAGGTTGATGGTCAAACCCTCGAAAACTCCAAAACAACCATAGATTTCTAAATAGTTTCAAAACCACTATATTTCCCTAAATTGTTCTCCTAATCACAATATTAAAAAAAAAAAACTCCGTTTACAAAAACCTGAAATAGGGTAAAAATGCAATTAGCCTAAAATACTCTATTTTCCAAAAGGGTTTTTTTATCCAAAGTTTTTGCTGGGCTAATTTTTCAGTCTCCCTCGCTTCTTCACACAAAGGCCCGAATGGGAAAAACACCTTTCTGAGATGTTTAACCGTTCGTCTCTGAGGTTGATTTGAGACTGGTCGGAAGATCTTTAACGCAGCTCCGATTCTCCCTTTTCTCTGAGGTTCGCGACGGGAAAAGAACCAACCCAGATACAGAAACACCGGACTCGCTCATAACCATACCCAGATTCCAATTCTTCTACCACTTCATTGGTATGTCTTGCAAGACTCTCACTGTGATTTTTTCGGCTTTTTTTCCCATTTCAATATCTGAGGTCTGCACTTTTCACCCATAAGGTGTCTAGATGTGCTCTTGGTTTATTTGGTTCCTTTTTCCTTTTCAGCTCGAATTGCTAATAGTGAGTTTTCTTTGCCTTTTCTTTTCTTGGCTCTGGTTTCTTTAGCTGCCTCGGAATATGCATGTTGGTGAGATTTATCCTGCTTATTTGTGTTTCTGTCTGATGATATTACTCCCATTTAGGTGTGTGTTTTTCAATAGCCTATTTGATTCTGATCATTATTTGTGTTTATGTTTCATATTACTCCCATCTCGGTGTGTATTTATCATTCCGATCGTGTTAATCTTCCGACTGTGATTGTCAGCCCCAGTACAACTCGAACTCTCTCATCTCTGCTCTGGTTTTCTCTCAGAACTTTCCACAAACACTTGGAGCTCATAACTTTCTCCATAAGATGTGGAGAGTATGACCTGATTTTTGCAGATTGTTGCTAGCTAGCTATGTGGGAAGGAAGAATGAGATCAAAGTTGTGTGCATTGTCGCTTCTAGGTCGTACATTTTTCAGTCGGTCTTCTGTTAAATCCACCCAACATGTTGAGCTCGGAGCTCTTACCAGTGCTACCATGGCTTCTGGTTTTAGTTCATGGCCTACACGCATTCATACTGTCGACACTGCTACTGCATTGAATTCCAATGTTGGGGATGTCTTCTCATTTGGCTTTTGTTCTTGTTCCTATATTTCTCCAAACTCAAACCGCAATATTTTGGACACAACTTCGGAAGAATCTTGTCAGTATGCAGCCAATGATGATCATGTGAGCAGCGATGACGACAATGGTCGAGAAGAACATGAAGAGGAGGACATGAACATGAATGACAAGGGTGTGATACGAGATGTGGATGCCATTATGGATATATTTCATGGGTTCAGGCAAGTAAATCGTATTCAAGTGAAAAATAAGCTTGAGCATTGCTGTATTAAGGTCTCAGGAGAGTTAGTAGTAGCAGTACTTTCTCGGATCCGTAATGACTGGGAAGCAGCTTTCACTTTTTTTGTTTGGGCTGGTAAGCAGCCTGGCTATGCCCACTCTGTGCGTGAATATCATTCAATGATTTCAATTCTTGGGAAAATGAGGAAGTTTGACACGGCATGGGCCTTGATCGATGAGATGAGAGGAGGGACAACGGGCCCTTCTTTAGTGACACCTCAAACCCTTCTAATTATGATTAGGAAATACTGTGCTGTTCATGAAGTTGGTAAAGCTATAAATACCTTCCATGCTCATAAAAGATTTGGATTTAACATTGGACTAGAGGAATTTCAAAACCTTCTCTCTGCCCTCTGCCGTTGCAAAAATGTGAAAGATGCTGAATATTTGCTGTTTTGCAACAAAGATGTGTTCCCATTTAACGTAAAGAGTTTCAATATTATCCTCAATGGATGGTGTAATAGAATTGGCAGTCTTCATGATGCCGAGAGAATTTGGAAGGAGATGACGCAGAGAGGTATCAGTCATGATGCTGTCTCATATGCAAGTTTCATTTCTTGTTACTCAAAAGCTCGCAACCTTTATAAGGTGCTCAGGCTTTTTGACGATATGAAGCAAATGAAAATTGAACCTGATAGGAAAGTCTACAATGCAGTCATTCACGCTCTTGCCAAAGGTAGGCTTTTGAAAGAAGCTATCAATCTCATAAAAACAATGGAAGAGAAGGGTATTATTGCAAATGTTGTTACTTATAACTCAGTTATCAAACCTCTATGCAAGGCCCGGAAATTTGATGAAGCTAGAGCGGTTTTTGAGGAGCTGTTGCAGCGCGGCCTCTGCCCAACGATTCAGACTTATCATGCCTTCTTGAGATTCCTGAGAACGGAGGAAGAAATATTTGAGTTATTGAAGAAGATGAGAAAAATGGGGTGTGATCCAACTGCTGAAACCTACATAATGTTGATCAGAAAGTTTTGCCGATGGCGCCAGCTTGATAACGTTTCCAGAATATGGCATGAAATGAGTGAAAATGGAATTAGTCCTGATCGCAGCTCTTATATTGTCTTAATACATGGTCTCTTCTTGAATGGAAAATTAGAAGATGCATATAAATACTATTTGGAAATGAAGGAAAAAGAGTTGGTTCCTGAACCAAAGATAGATGAGGTACTACAAGCGTGGCTTGCTGGTAAGCCAATGTTTCAAGAGAATCCATCAGATTGTTCTGGGGAAGGCAAGAACTCCGGATTGTTCCCCAAAAAAATTGATTTTCACCGACAACCTGAGATTAGAAAGGTTTCAAGAGATGGTGGTTTTTCATTTTGGAAGCAGTAGGATTTTGTAGTATATTATTATCCCTTCAACCTTGAGGTTCAAATGGCTTGTTGGGTCCTCGAGTGGATGACTTCAACCGTTCATCTGAGGTTCAGTTCAGGTGTCTTTGACCTCTCTCTCCATCTCGCAGTGATCCTTTTTCCTTCCAATACACCATCAATGCTTTTATGTAGTTCAAAGTGCAGAGGACCATTGCCAACCTAAGTTACACATATGTCTCGATTTAAGAGGCTAGAGATTCGAATTTTCAATATGATATTTTATTGAATTCGGAAAAGAAAAAGTGTCGAGGATCATTGATGGTACAAGTCAAAGATGCAACCTTCAATTACTTCTCATCTTATTTGGTCTCAACTTTGTCATTAAAAAGTCATTCCAAAGAGACTCTAAACGAGTCATTGGCTGCATACTACTCTCTTGGTGCAGAGGGCCCTATGGAACAACAAATTAATTTGATTTTTTTTTTCTTGGTACAGTGTTCTTGTTAACATAAATCTGCTAGAATTATCATCCAAGGGGAAAGTAGCATAGTATCTACTGAATAAGCAAACTCACCCTATGGTGCCCTTTAAGATTAAAGTGATATATGGTCAATTCGTTTGATAAACCTTTTAGTTTGTTTGATTTCACTTTTTTGATAGCTGTATCACCGAGCATGAGCTTTTAACTTACACCGATATGCAATAACGTTTATAATTGAATATGTATTTCATGTAGTTTGTAAGAACTCATATACCCCAATCTTCAACCATCGTGTTCTCTTTACTAGTGAATAAAGATCTACTAAAAGATGAGAAGTAGAGAATTCATCAGCTTAAATTCCTCTAGACTTTCATAAAATATGAAGCATGTCAATAAATGACTGTCAATAGAGCGAGTTATGCCTTTAGCTTTGGGTTTTAAAACCTGCCCCTATTTGTGTCGCTCGTAATATCTTTTATTTTGTTGAAATACCGTTTTCACCCTCGAGAATACTTCAATGTAATTTAACCCCTAAATTTTAAAATGTCTGTATTTGATCCCATTTTCTTATTTCTTGGTCACCTTGATAACTAAGCCTATGTCCTTTCTATTTTTTTTAATAATGATTTATATATTGAATTATTAATCAAATTTAAAAAACAAAAACAAGTTCTCAAAAACTACTTTTTTTTTTTTTTTAATTTTCAAAATTTGATTTAGTTTTTTAAACAATTGATAAAAAGTAGATGACAATGAAAGAAATTTGGATTAAATTTCAATTTCAATTTAATTTTGATATTTTAAAAATTTTAAAGATTTAACGCACAAAATAAACCATTTAGGTTTTCAATTTAAATTTAAATTTCATGAATATACTAATTATTATTTTATTTTAATTTTTCAAAATTTTATGGATACAAAATTAAAAGGTCAGAAGTGATTAGATATTGAGATTTATAAGACACAGACATTAAAGTCCATGGACTACAAACAATTAGAGGATGATAATAATAATAATAAAAAAAATGGATATCTTTGTGCTCTAAGAAAAGTTAAAAAAAAAAAAAAACATGGATTCAATGTAAATTCACAAAACCATGGGACAACAATATTGTAATCGTAAATTGATTTCACAACCAATGGAATTGATGATTTAAAAGGCTAAATATATCATTCACCTATAAACACATAAATTAAAAATTCATTTAAAATTTTTAAAATTTTAGAATCTATTAAACATAAAATAGAAGGTTTCGAGTTATTAGATATCATGATTTGTTAATCACAAATAATAAAGTTCATAAAGTACTTTAATTAAAAAAAATGTAAATGAATTAATCCTTTGTTTTCTAAGAAAAAGACAAAAGAAAAAAAGAACATAGATTCTACCTAAATATTATTGGCCATTCTAAATTTAAGTCACGTTTATTTCGGAGTGAATGGAAAAGGATCTAGTTTGAGATGATTCTGATTGGACCATCAATTGGAATGGGCAAACAAGTAAAATGATTTTATTGTCTTTGTTGGTGTTTACTCATCAATTTTTCAAAAGTAGTGTCACTGTTATTAAGGCGGTTTATTTCAGATCATTAATTGAAATGTAAATTAAAAAGACTAAACTATCCTCATCAAAAGTTTTTTTTATTGACAACACGCACATTGGCGAGCATTTCAAACAATCTATCGATCGTTTGAGACCACTCCTCTTCGCTTTATTGAGATTTAACTCTGTACTTCCATTTTTTTAGGGTTCCTCGAAGCAATTTGTTCCCTTGCCCATTTGTAAGTTGAACATTTTCTGTCATTAATCTTGTTTTTTTTTTTTTTTTAACTTCGTGTTATATTGCGTTGTCTTCAATTTACCTATCCAAACAACTAGTTAGGGTTACAATCAATGTATATGTCCTATTGATTCATTTCAATTTCAAACTTACCTATTCGCTGTTGTTACTTCTCCAGTATTAATTGTTGGGGTTGATACTTTAAAATCTCGTGGGTTTCGCAGTTTGTAAATTATTTGTACACGAATTATTTATTTAACAAAATAAAATATTATTTTATTTGACATTTAGTTTGCAGTAACCCAAGTTCAGTAAACTAAGATCCAAGGTTACTTGATGTAACTTAAACATGTATATCGTTGACATATAAGTGGATCATGTTTAAATAATAACCTGAATGGTCTGTAGTATATGGATAAAATTGGGTATCTTATGCTGGTGACACTATGGATACAACCCACTTTGTAAATGTTACAAATGATCTGATCTTGATCGTTCATATGGAGACATGTGAGTGAGGTATCCTATACAAAGAGTTTATATAAGATCAGACCATGAAATGATTAGTCTCTCTTTATAACACCTTTACTTGAAGAGACTTACATTTCACTAGGATCATCATAGGTAACTTGACCTTAATCATGAGTGAATAGAGAACTCTTTCTTATGAGGGGGATCATTTGATATGTATGGGTGAGAATGACCAGATTCGCTGACTCAAAACGAGAAATTATCCAAAATAACCCTCTTTATTTTTCACATTTAAAAAATAACATGCTTTTTGAATACTCGTTAGAATGGTTTTTCTTGGAACTTCTTAGGCGAGATCGGGCCCGAGATTGTGTTAGTTTTTTGAACGTTTGAATATCAAATTCAATTGATGGGAAAGAAACTTTTCAAATATGCCCTTAGTAATAAAAATATTATTATATTATTATAATATCCCATTTTTTTTAGAAACCTAACAATTGGCTTGCACAACAAGTTTCTTAAACAAGTTACCCAAGATTTTCCTTAGCATTTGGAAGTCCTCAAACCCTCACATCTCATCTTTTTACACACAGTTAAGAAAAACAAGGCATATATATCGATATTGTCTTTTGTAAATGTTCTTTAGTTGTTATTTTCATGCTGTTAAGCCTAATAATTTATGTTTTCATGGTTATTTACATAATCTCGATGGAAATTCAATAATCTTGGTTGTGATTGAGTATATTTACCTCGAGATTTAGGGTAGGGTTTGAAATCTCGACTGAGATATTTATATAGATGCACTGAGCGCAGTCTCCACGAGATTTTGAATGATTTTATTAACTTTTTTGTATCTATGTATGATTTTTTCAAAGATGTCTCATATATTTGTTTGTTTTGGGGGTGAATAGAAGGAGGATGAGAAAGAATATGTAGGGGTTCAGTTAAAAGGGTTGATTGTCGACGTTGAAATAGAGCATGAGGAGTTTTTACGAAAAATATATAGAATCATTGGGATAAATTCTATTGAGTTTGAATTGGTTATAAGGTGTTTGTACAATGTTACGCCGAATGTATCTGCCTTTGTGATCAGTAATCAAGAATATCTTCATTTTTTCTTAACTGGTGACGATGTGTCTCAAGTGGCTCTTTCAGTATCGAAGTTAACAATAGTAGTCCATAAATTTATGAGTACGGTACTGTCATATCCAGTTCAAATGGCACAAAATGTTCAATCATTGGCATATGAACTTGAGTTTATTCCTTAATACAATATGGGTTCCATTGAGGTGCGATCATTAAGTCCATTGAATAATAATATATGTCCGTTAGATTTAGGAGACGATATGGTTGGGTTGTTCAACAGGAAATATGTGGACCTATCTGAGGCTACTGTTAATGATGTGTCTTCATATGAAGTGGACATGTCAGTAGATTCTGATGTCGACGTTAATGTGGAGGATAAAGATATACCTGTGGTGGTTGTTAATATTGATCATGTAGGCTCAATGAATGACTAGAACTCAATGATCACAAAGGTAGAATCAATGTTGAATTTAGAATCAAGGGTTGACAGAGGACCGTTTGATGATAGTAATATGATGATTGATGGTGAGTAGTGTACAGATTCGGTAGCAAGTGGTGAATCTTGTATCAGCCATAACAAGAGGAAACATATTGAAAAATTAATGGCGACCACCATCGTTGTCTCATCTGAGTCTACTATAAAAGATGTCCAAGTTGGTAATATGTTTTTAAGCAAAAAAGATTTGCCTAAGAAACTGTTTGTCTTTGCCATTAGGAAGAACTTCCAATATCGTGTCGATAGATCTACTAAGAAGTTATATATTTTAAGATGCATAGGATCGACTTGCCAATGGAAGGTCAGGGCCATTAAAATGACTCTAAAATGATCAAAATTACTAAATATGTTAGCGCCCAAACATGCTAGAAGATATTAAGAAAACAGGATCATAAACAAACTAAGAGTTGGGTTATAACTTAAATGTTTAAGTCGAAATACCAGGATATTAGTCGTGGTTATAAACCGAAGGAAATCATTCAAGAATTTCACAAAGAGTATGGGGTGGACATTAGTTACGAGAGGGCATGATGGGCCAAGGAAGCTGCGTTGTCTTTAATGATAGGGTCCCTTAGAGAGTCACTCTGTTTGTTACCATGGTATGGGGAAAACGTTGAAGATTTCCAATCTTGGCACCTAATATGAGTTGGAGACTGATCGTAATGGGTATTTTAAGTACGTGTATATGTCACTTGGGGCTACGATCAAAGGTTTTCTGAACTTCTGAACTGCATCTAGCCAGTCATTGTGGTTAATGCTGCACACATGAAATGGAAGTATAAAGGTATTACTCGTAGAAGTGTCAATTGATGCTAATAAGAAAATATACGTGCTTGCATTCAGTTTGGAGGATAAGGAAAACAATGATTCGTGGACGTGGTTCATGAGAAGTTTGCAAGCAACCGTTGGTATGGTTAATAGGTTGGTGTTCATATTTGATCGACATAAAAGCATTGTGAAGTCCATTTCTATAGTTTTTTTTTTTTTTACACATTCCATGCACTTTGTATCCATCACTTGAGGCTAAACTTGACAACGAAGTTCAACAACAATAATGTGTGTGCAAACTTCATGTTAGCAGCTAAGGCATACCGGAAGTCTGTCTTCCGATAGGGAACAAGTTGGCTCCCTACAATGGTGTTAAAAAATATCTTATCGATGTCGGATTGTTAAGGTGGGCCTGAGATACCAAGTGGGAATGAGATACGATCAGATGACCACTAATATTGTGGAATGTATCAGCACAATATTGAAGGTGAAAGAAATTGGATCTGAGATTTCCATGAGCAGTGGAACAAGATTATTCTAAATCACAATCATAAATGAACATAACATTTATAGTCGACTTCAAACAAGCAGTTATACAATTCATACAGAAATTACAGCATGAAAAACTCAAATGCACAAAGGGAAAAACTTAAATGCACAAAGGGAAAAACTGTACGAACAATTGCAGATGAGTCTCCACGCTCCGTTGCATATGACTGCTCGAACAACAGCAACTTCAAATGCTCAATCTACACGACCGCAACACAGCACGAACTCTTTGCACTCGTCCTTAACGATCGCCTCAGCCATGAACTCTTCATCAACAGCACGAACACCGCACTCGTCCTCAACAATCGCCTCGGTCACGAATTCTCCGCAACAGCACGAACGGCCTCCATAAAACCTCGACGGTGTCGAGTTGAGTCTAACACCACCAACAAGGCTACCTTGGTATTCTCGGTGTGAGAATTCAGAGGGTGGGCTTCGTTCAGACTTCGAATGAGGCAAACGAAGGAGGAAACACTGATCGTGTATACGACTGGGCAAGTGGGAGATGGAAAAGACCTATCGTATAGGTCGATGCCCAATCGTTTAGATAAAGCTATGCAATCGTTTAGCTCATCGTTTAGCTCGATTTGTCGCCTACAAACACTACACGATCATTTACTTAGGGCAAGCGATCGTCTAGCAAAACTATGAGATCGTTTAGTAAATACTGCACGATCGTTTAACTCGCCCAGCCGTCGTTTAGTAAATCCATATTGACTTGACGACTTCGTGAGTTTCTTTTGCATAAGAGAGAAAACTCAAAAAACTTTTTACGAAAACTTTTCAACAGTTTGTAAATCATCCATAAAATTTAGGAAAACCATTTTCCTTTTAAACTCACGGTTACCATGAATCCAATAACCACCCACTCATTTGGTTATTTAAAGAAAAAGAATTAATTATCCAATAATTAATATTATTATAAATATAAATGATAACCAACTTATCATACTATATTTATAACCTATAGTTTTAATATTTCATCTCATGAAACATATAAACCATAGTTATTTTTCTATTCTATGGTACTTAATGTAAATCTCATTTACATCAATCATCCATTAGATGTATCTCATACATCATACTGATTATATCATATATAATCAAAATACCTCTTGTCAATTTGAACATTTCAAATCAACACCAAGAACTGATCCTCAATTAAATTCATTGAGCTATCAAGGGGACCTTATGGACCTATAGCTCGAAGCTCCAACGGTACGTGAATAACTGACTAAACTCTTTAGTCACGGAATCCACTATCTGTTAACTGGCAAACACTCCACAAAAGATCGACAGCTAAACTCTCCTTACCACAGATATATTATGTGTCCATCTTAACCCATCAGCAGTGCGATAACCCTTTACAGATCACTCGTAAGTATGGGCCAATAACCGTTATGCCCCTGAAGTTACATCTGTTTCCTTAAGTACCACTGATCCCTCTAATAAACATAAGTCATAATCCTACTATAACTGAGTCTTCTCTTCCAAAGAGAAGTTGTGGCCACTATGTTCAAGCCCCAGAATCAGCTCTTAAGGGAGCAATCTCTCTACTTATCCATACTTCGGGAAATGAGTGAATTCCATCTTGTGGATTGAGTTTTCAGCTCCCAGATCAGACAAGTCCCCAAAAAGGTAGGCATGTTGAGTTGGTAATCTGGCTACTTTCACCCATATTAATTAAAGGACCGCCCTCAAAGGCAGGAGTTCCCAAAACACTAGGATTGAGGTCGTGTCACCTATGGTCGTTTAGATGAGATGCAAGTCTCTAGTATCAACGGCGTTATATACAGAGTCTAGTCATCTTGTGGTCCAGGTCTTATACAAACTCTTTGTATAGAACACCCTTACTCGCACGTCTCCACATGAATGGTCAGGTTCTACCATCTGTAGTAGTTTACAACACTTACAAACCTCTACAAAGTGGGTCGTATCCATAGTGTCACCAGGATCAGGTATCCTACCTTAATCTTTATACTACAGACCTATTTAGGTTATCACTTAAGGCATGATCCACTTGTATATCACATATACATACTTAAGTTCACATAAGATAATCAAGAAGCTTTGTTTATTGGATATGAGTAAATGCCAGAATTAAATAATACTTATTTTATTCATTGAACAATGTGTATCTTTACAAAATAACGAGACTCCGGAAGAATTAGGACACCAATCCCAACAGAAGAATGCTCGATTCCTTCAAGTGACTGCACTGTTGGATCATATTAGAAGTCTTCACCGGGAATGGTTTTCTGAGCACAGGACATTAGCATCAAGGCGAGAATCAGTTTTGTCAGACCATGGGGAGAAACTTATAAGACTTGCAGATATTAGTTCCAGAGCAGATATTATGTGACCGATTGATTGCCACGAGTTTGAGATTGTAGACGGTCATCTTAACCCTCATGTTAATTTTGTTGGAAATGGTGTCCTAAATATCTCTTATATTTTCTTAGTTTGTAAACTTGTATAAATAAATTTTTATTAATAAAATAATTGTTATTTTATGTGCACTAGCTCAAGTCAATAAACTAAGATCCTAGGTTATTTTATGTAACTTAAATATGTATGTGGAGGCATATAGGTAGATCATGTTTAAGTGATAACCTGAACGGTCTATAGTAGATGGATGGGGCTAAATATCTTATCCTGGTGACACTACAGATACGACCCGCTTTATAATTGTACAATTCTTATAAAGTTTTATAAATGATCTGATCCTGATCATTCATGTGGAGACATGTGAGCGGGAGTATCCTATACAAAGAGTTTGTATAAAATCGGACCACGAAATAATTAGTCTTTCTTTATAACACCATTGCTAGAAGAGATTTAAATTTCACTAGGATGACCATAAGTGACTTGACCTTAATCCTGAGTGAGTTGTGAACTTTTTCCTATAAGGGCAATCCTTTGATTTGTATGAGTGAGAGTGGTCAAATTCATCGATTCAATATGTTTGCCATTTTGGGGGATTTTTCTGAGTGGAGAGCTGGGAACTTAACTACACAAGATGAAATTCATTCTTTCCCTTTGTTAGGGTAAGTAGATGCACTGCTCCCTTAAAGGCTGATTTTGGGTCTTGAACAATAAGAACCCTCACTCTTTCACTGACTAGAGAGGGGTCTAGTTATAGTGAGATTATGACTAATTGTTCATTAGAAGGATCAGTAGTACTTAAAGAGTTAGATGTAACTACATGGGTAAAACGGTAATTTTAACCCAATTGTACTTACGAGCAATTTGTGAAGGGTCAATGCACTATTTATTGGTTACATCCAATGGATATAGAAATATATCTACAGTGTGAAAAGTGCAGCTGTCAGTCTTTAGTGGAGTGATCAATAGTTAATGAATGTTGATTAATTTGATTAAAAAGTTTAATAAATTAATCTTGCATCATTGGAGCTTCAATCTGTAGATCCATAAGGTTCTCGTTTTAGCTCCATAAGGACTAATGAAAATCAAATTAATTTTGGTTTTATGTGAGTTATTCAAATCAATTAAAGAGAATTAATTGTATAAGATACAATTAATCTAATGTATGTTAATACATAATAATGTTAAAGTATAATGTATGTTGATACGTTATATAGTTTAATGACAGAGATAACAGATAAGTATTTGAATATGATTCAAGTATTTATTATATAAATGAGATTAATATAAATACTATATATTAAAATTAATGTGAATATGATTCATATTATATCTATATAGTTATATAAGTTTCAATCTGTAGATCCATAAAGTCTTTGTTTTAGCTCCATAAGGATTAATGAAAATCAAATTAATTTTGGTTTTATTTGAGTTGTTCAAATCAATTAAAGGGAATTAATTGTATAAGATATAATTAATATAATGTATGTTGATACATAATAATGTTAAAGTATAATGTATGTTGATACGTTATATAGTTTAATGACAGAGATAAGTACTTGAATATGATTCAAGTATTTATTATACGAATGAGATTAATATAAAAAATATATATTAAAATTAATGTGAATATGATTCATATTATATCTATATAGTTATATGAGAGAACCATAAACTATATGTTTTGTTATATGTGATATAATAAACTATAGGTCATATATTATATAGGATATAATATATAATTTAATTATATTAATTAGTTAATATAATTAAATTAAAATTGAAGTTTTGAATTTTGAATTAAAAAATCAGTAACTCCTTGGGAGTTGTTTAGTTATCTCTCATATACAGTTACGAGAGGAAGGGGGTGACACAATTGGTGTTTTACGTGAAAACCGAATCTTGCAAAAGAAGTGTTCTCTCTGCCCTAAGTCTATCATCACTTCCCTCTGGAAAATTCTCTAAAAAGAATGGAATCTCTCTCAAAATCCCTTACACCAAAATTGACAAGGAAGCCTGCTCCTCTCCGTTGGTTCTCTCTTTGAGGATAACAAGGAAGACTCCTAGTAGTGGTGTTTCCATATTCATTGGGTCGCTATGTTCGTAGTGTTGAGATCGGGAGAAGAAGACGGTTCGTGATCTTCGTGTTGTTGGAGAGAAAACAAGAAGAAAGGTTCTTCAAGGGTTAGTGTTCTTATCTCGTTTCCTCTTTGCAATTCCTTTAGAAGCATGCTTAAGGGTGGATGTTTATCATTGACGCCTGCATCAAGCCACTTCACAATCTCTTTCTTTACAACCTCCCTCATGGCAGGGTTCAGACGGCGCTGCCTCTCTGCTGATCCTGTTTTTCCTTCTTCAAGACGGATCTTGTGCATGCAATACGAAGGACTGATCCCTCAGATGTCCACTAAGGTCCATCCCAAGGCTTTCGCGTATTTTTTGAGGATCTGAATAAGTGCTTCCTCCTTTTCTTTGCTTAGTGAGGCAGAGATTATAACTGGTAGAGTGTTGTTGCCTCCCAAATAAACATATTTGAGGTGCACTAGTAGCGCTTTCAACTCCAACATGGGTGGTTCTTCCAAAGATGGCTTAGTTTGCTGTGTTGCTCGTTTAGATAACCTTATTGTTTCAAAATCTGGTTCAGTCTGTATTGCTGTGCAATTTTCCTCCAACATTGCGCCAACCTCAAAGTCTTTTTCCTCTAATTCTTCTCGAAACTCGTGCCAATGTTCTTCCTGCAGTTCTCTAACATACTGGCAGTTTTTCATATCACCTGGGTAGTTCAACGCATTGAGAACGTTGAACTTTGCTTGCTGATTGTCGACTCTTATGGTAAGTTCTCCTTTTTGTACATCGATCAGCACTCGCCCTGTTGCGAGAAACGGGCAACCCAAGATGATCGACACCTCAGTGTCGGCTTCGTAATCCAATATAACAAAGTCAGCAGGAAAAATGAATTTATCCACTTGCACAAGTACGTCTTCTATCTTGCCCTCTGGATGCGTTATTGATCTGTCAGCCAACTACAACGTAACTATGGTGGGTCTTGCGTTGCCGATGTTTAATTTCTTGAAGATTGACAAGGGCATCAGGTTTATACTAAGTCACACAGTGTATTTTCGACTTCTTTACCCCCTATTGACATGGCAATGTGAAACTCCTTGGATCTTTTCTTGGGGATGTTGTTCTGGAAGAGCGCACTACATTCATATGTTAGTGCGACAGTTTCATTTTTCCCGATCTTTCTCTTGTTGGCGAGTATGTCCTTGAGAAATTTCACATAGCTCGGCATCTGTTCCAGTGCTTCTACTAAGGGAATGTTGATATGTAGCTGTCGGAGAACATCCAGTAACCTCTTAAATTGTTTACTATCATCTTTCTTTTTCAGCCTAGACAGGAAAGGTGGAGGATCCCGCCATACTTCCTGATCGTTTGACTGTTTATTGAGGTCTCTTGCTTGCTGTGTTTTTGGGGCTAGAGGTTGCGATGACTTTGATTCTGAGTCTTGTTGAGATTCATTATTTGTAGAGGTAGTTGCTTCTGAACTGGTAGATCCGTGGTTTGTGATTGAGTGGTCATTGTTGGTGATTGAGTCTTCTGGCCGTTTTACTGATTTCGGTACTGATGGCACGGGGACCATCTTCTTACTGCTTCTCAATGTCACTGCTTGACATTATTCCTTGCCGCTTGGTCCAGGTGCTTCCGAGCTACTGGGCAGCGTACCAAGCGCTCTATTCTTAAGCTCGTTCGCAAGTTGTCCAACCTGCACCTCCAAATTTCTAATGGAGGAAGCTTGCGACTACATGATTGCCTCGTTCTTTTCGATATATTGTTTCGGTAGTGCTTCCAAAGACGAGGTACTAGAAGAGGTGTTAGAAGAGGATGGTTGGTTGTGTTGCTGTCTACTCTGAAAATTACCCTGGCTTTGATTCTGATGATGGAAAACTGGAGGATTACCTTGATTCCAGGGATGACTATTCTGATGATTCCTCTGGCCTCCTTGGTTGTGATTCCCTCTCTAACTGAAGTTGGGGTGATTCTGCCAACCAAGATTGTAGGTGTTGCTAAAAGGGTTATTGTGACAGATTGTGGATTTGACGGGCAGACTTCCACCGAGTGCCTCTCTCCGCATTGGATGCAGCTTACTGCTGCCACTTGCGTCAGCACATTGGCTTGCGTTGCACTTTAAGAGAGATGTCCTTGATTAATAGCCATAGTCTGGAGGAGCGAGGTTACTGCGGCCATCTGGACGGCCAAGGTGGTCATTGTATCAGGTACAATGGCACTTTCTGCTCTTCTTCGTTCCGAGCCTCTTCCCCTATACCCGTTATCCATCCAATCATTTGTATTTCGAGAAATACGATCTAAGATGATCTTTGTTTCTGTATACGTCTTGTCCATGAACCTTTCTGCCACGGAGGTATCAACAACTGCTTACATTGATCTATCCAAGCCATTATAAAAAGTTTCCATCAGAACGCAATTGGGAATCTAGATGTATGGACAGTTCTTTACTAATCTTCTGAATCGCACCTAGAAGGTGCTCAAAGTTTCATTTTTCCATCTGTTCAAAATTTAACACGTCCCTCCATCTTCTTGCGTTGACGGCAGGCGAGAAAAATTTCAAATTTCTTCATAAACCTCTTAACCAGCTGGTCCCATGAGTTGATTTCATTTGACTCTAATGAATGAGCCCACCTCTTTGCTTCATCCCGCAGTGTATACGGGAAGAGATAAAGTCTAATTCCTTCAGGAGTAACGCCAGGTATGGGGAATGTGTTGTACATTTCTATAATGATATGCGTTCGTAGTATGCGTTCGTGTAGTGCGTGTCACAAGTTTTCTTATGCTGGAACCAAGTATAATTCCAACGCAAGTTTCTCAGAGTGAACTGAGGTCGAAAACGGGGATTGTTATTATTAATGCAATACTAGTGTGGTATATGCGGCCGGTTTAAAATAAAGAATAATGAATTGGTTATGCAGAAAAGTAAATATCGATGAAAAGTAAATTGCAGTAATGAAAGTAAATTGCGATGATAAGTAAAGTGCTGTAAAATAAATTGCGGTGATAAAATAAATGACTAAACTATTAATGATACAGGGTGAGGACTGGTTGTGAAGTTGTGCAAAATAATTTGGTGAATACGGTGGCAAGTCTTGTGAAATGAATCAGAAAGAGAATGGGTTGAGGGAAAGGACATCGCAAGTTCGTCAATTCTTATTGAGAACGCAACTAAGGTTCTGCTTTCCCTTAGCTTACACCTTTTAGTAATCGACCACGTTCCCATATGACAATGGTGAAACAGGGATGAACGTAATGAACGCAAGGTTGTTTCCATCTCTGGAAATACTTCTCGCTTTAGTTAACGCATTCTTCCAACCTTCTCTCGATAGGCGGAATAACATCTTCACTTCTGCTCTCACAGGTGAAGATGCCGTCGAGGATGCTTTAGCTAAACTTAACTGATTACCTTAACAAGGATTAACTCACTCGCTTAATCCTTCCCCTTTACCCAGGGGATTAGTGACACATGATGGAGAAAATGGATGATAAATGTGTGGAAAAGAACAGAAAGATAATAATGATTATGATAATGATATTGAAATCTAGAGACAAGCGTTTGATACAGATTGTGAATGAAAGATTAAAGAAAGATGAACACAGTAGATGAATTGGAAAATAAGAACAAATACGGAAAGAGTTACAGATCTTGATCGGAGACGTTGTGCTTACCGACGTGTGGATGAAATGGAGTGGAAAGCTTTCCTCTCAGGCTTTCTTTCCAGGTAGAAGTGACCTCTTGCACAAAGCTTCTTCTTCGGGGATGGAAATAATTTCTTACTCGGAGACTTACCTTTCAGTCTTGTCTCGTTGTTCTCCCAAATTTTCTCTGGATTGTCTCTTCAGACCAGCCTCCTTAACATTGAATTCGAGGAAGTTATTTATAGACCTTGGCTCCTGTATTAGTGGTCTCACTTTGAAAATCTGATAATTCCTACAATGGCATAATGAAAATGTCCGCTCTGCTCCACTATCAATCTATCAGAATCGTACAACAGAAAAGTTGTACACTTATCGGAAGTTCATGCGAATGCGTTGCTCTTCACATCTTCGATCGATTGTCACATGCGGTGTAATTGTTTTAATCTCTATCGATTGCCGCATGCGGTGGAAATGTGTTGATCGCTTGAATCCATGATCGATCGTCGCATGCGCTGTAATTGCGTTGATCTTTTTCGTTCTTGATCGATTGCCGCATGCTATGTGGATGCGTTGTTCATTTTTGTCCTTGAGTGATTAACGCATGCGGTGACCTATTTCCTGCAAAACAAAGACTTGGACATTCCATTTCGCCATCGCAATGGGGTTAATGGGTGTGTTCACGACACTTTACAATTTTCATATTTCTAAGCCAATTTTTATACTGTCGACGCAACTTTTCCTTCTTTTTGCCGCATAATCTAAATAAAACAGCATAAATAACTTGTATTTCTACAAGTTATCAATGCGATACTATGCTTTAAAATAATGTATGTGATGCTGCTGAGATGCGCTCGTAGTATGCGTTCATGTAGTATGTACATATCACAAGTTTTCTTGCGTTGGAACCAAGTATAATTCCACCGCAAGTTTCTCAGAGTGATCTGTGGTCGAACACAGGGATTGCGATGCTAGATGCGATATTGATGTGATACATGCGACCGAAAACAAAATAATAATGTGTTGTGTTTGAAAAGTAAAATGTGGTGATAAACAAATAAACAAACAAACAAATAAATGAATAAATGTGAAGTTGTGCAAGTGTATGAGGGAATGCGATGACAAGTCTTGTGAAAGGTATCAGAAAGAGAACAAGTTGGGGGAAAGGACATCGCAAGTTTGTCAATCCTGTTGAGGATGCAACTAAGGTTCTGCCTTCCCTTGGCTTACACCTCTCAGTGATCGGTCGCGTTTCTATATCTCTATGGTGAACAGGGATGAACGTTGCGAATGCAAGGTTGTTTCCATCTCTGAAAATACTTCTTACTTTAGTTAACGCATTCTATCAACCTTCTTTCAAGAGGTGGATTAACATCTTCACTTCTGCTCTCACAGGTGAAGATACCGTTGAGCATGCATTAGCTAAACTTAGCCGACTTCTTCAACATGGATTAACTTACTCGCTTAATCCTTCCCCCTTCCCCTGGAGGATTAGTTACACATGGTGAGAGAAATGGACGATGAATGTATGATGGTGAACAGAGAGATGAAGATGAATATGATAATGATATTACAGATAAAGATAAAGCGTTTGTTACAGATAGATGAATGAAAGATCAGAAATGAATAACAATTGATGAACAGAAGGTAAGAACAAATGAAGACAGCGTGTCAATGTCTTGGCATGGATCTCGATCGGAGTTGTTTTACTTGCCGACGTGTAGAAGAAGTGAGGTGGAGGACTTCTTTCTCAAGATAGTTCCCTAGGTAGAAATGACCCTTGCACAAAGCTTCTCTTCGGGATTGTGAATGAATTTCTGGCTCCTGAGACTTCCTTTCAAACTTCTCTCGTCTATCTCCCGGACTCTCTATGAATGTCTCTTCAGACCAGCCTCTATGAATGTCTCTTCAGACCAGCCTCTCTATGAATGTCTTTTCAGACCAGCCTCCTTCTTCTAGTGTTGATGTAGCTATTTATAGACCTTAACACCTCCTTCGTTAGTGATCCCGCTCTGAAAAGTTACTTTTTCTGCCGAGGCTTGGTGGAAACATCCGCTCTACTCCATATTTAATTTGTCAAATCATACAATAGAAAAGCTGTACAATTTCAGAAATCCCCGCGAATGCATTGCACTTTTTATCCACGATCGATCATCGCATGCGGTGCGAATGCGTTGCTCTTTTTATCAACGATTGATCGTCGCATGCGGTGCAAATGCGTTGCTCTTTTTGTCCTCGAGCGATCGTCGCATGCGGTGATACCTGTTTCCTGCAAAACAAAGACTTGGACATCCCTTTTTGCCATCGCAATGGGGTTAGCGGGTGTGCTTCCAACATTTTACAACTTTTGCATTTCTAAGTCAATTTCCATATGTTTGACGCAACTTTTTCCTTCTTTTTGTCGCATATTCTAAATAAGATGGTATGAATAACTTGTATTTCTACAAGTTATCACACCCCTAAATTAGATATATGTTTGTCCTCAAGCATATCCTCTACTAAGGAAATTCAGCTCAAGTCCTATCCTTACTTTGTGTCGATCGACTACTCTGAATGCTCTACCTCTACATAATTTATCAAAATTACTAATTCCTTCTATCCTTTGAACATTTCTTCAGCATGCTCTACTTTATTCTTACCTTAGACAAACCTCTACTCAAAGTTCTCTTCTTATTTTGAAAAGAATGTTTTTCCTGTTCTTGTAAAAACAACGCAGTGTGCCTTTTATGCGATAGCCTGGTTTGCGTCTTACTATAGAGAGCGTTGATCATGGTTACACCCTTCTTTTTGGATTGCTCCCACGGGTATCATGCGAACATCCAACTTCGGCTGTGTACCAAGCTCAACTTCAACTCTTGTCCCTTAGCCAAGTTTTCACTTTAGCTGGTCAGTGGAGTTGTCTCTCTCTATTTTTTTTTTTTTTTTTTGGTATTGCGTCGATCCTAGTAACCTACCTTCGTTTTAGCTTGCTCCCACGGGTGTCATGCGAACATCCAACTACGAGCAGGTTCCTTTCACGACTTAACTCTTATCAAGTTGGGATTTTCCCTTGTGCTAACAGTGGAGTTTTTTTTTTTTTTTTTTGAAGAATGCATTTGCTTGATATGAACGCATCCGCTTGATCGCATATGCTCAAATATTTTCCACCCCCAAATTTAGAGAGTCACAAGGTCCTCATTGCATTGTTTTACACAAAAAAGACAAAATACTTAGTCAAAATTTGAAAAGAAGGTTTGAACAGAGTCTTATGATAGAGAAGGTAAAATGAAAATTATTGCGATGAATTGTCTAAGTGTTAGGCAGAAAATGCAATATATAAAGAAATTGCGCTAAGGTTATGCATAATACTCATCATAGCAGCACAAATAAACAGCGCAAAAGAAAAGAAAGAAAATACCGCATTAAATTGACAAAGGATGATATAAATAAAGAGGCCATGACATAAGGAAAGAATAGTCACTCAATGTATATAAAAATTGTCTAAGTACACAAAGAATTGTAATGATCGCAAACACAAAAATTTCAAACATATAAAGGAGAATACAAAGGTATAGTTATATAAAAGAATTGTAATGATTGCACAAAAAACAAAAAAAAAAAAAAATTGACAATGTGAAGGAGAATACAAAAGTATAGGAGAAGGTGGTACACCCTCAAATTTAACTTTGCGGCGGGGGCTTGTTGTGAGGAGGGCGTTGCGGAGGAGCTCCTTGTGGCACTTCTTGAAAGAATAGAGGGTGCTGCAGATGTTGAGGAACCACAGGACCATGCAAATATGCGGTCAAGAAATTAAAGTACTCGTGGTTGCGTTCTGCCATTTGCCTCTGATTCAGGCGAAGAGTAAAAATGTTGCGTTGAATGTTTATCATCGCCTGGCGCAGCTCTGCATTGCTCTCTCGTAACTCCATCAATGTGTGGTAGAAGGAAAATAACTCTTGTGTCAAGAAGCCCCTCTTGTCCTCAAGGGAAGCATCTATGGATGCGGTGGGGGGTGGTGTCGTCGATGTCTCACCTGTATCAGTTTGGGGCTGAGTGGAAGAGCCTGCTCCCAAATCGTGTGGATCATCAACATGCGGCGATGTTTGAGGGGAAAGGTGGGGTGGAGATGGATGGCTGATGGATGCTACTGAGGACAGGGGGTTAGAGTTGGGTGCAAGGAGGAGGTTTGTAAAATGATCAGAAAGAGGGGAAAGGGACTCAGTTGTTGGACTTGGTGGTCGGATGACTAAGGGTAAGGGATCCTCCAAAGGTAAATTGGTTGGTTGATGTGATGCACTGCCTTGGATTATTTCTTTTCCTTTGTCATTGTGGCATCATCTCTTGGGTCTAGGTGGTTGCGGCGCATTTAGGTCGATGAGGGGCCGCTTCAGTGGAGGCTCTAAGCAATGCAGCAAATCCTTGAGAAGGACTCTCAGGATTTTCGTGCTGATGAGGCCATGGGCTTTTGGCATGGGTTCTTCTTCAATACCCGTGCCCACAAATAGACATAGTCTAGAGAACGTCCATGGAAAGAAGTATTGGCCCCTGACGCGACCTACATAACCTCTGATTTGCCTTGCAAGAAGTTGGTCCACATCGATTGGAATGTCGCGCGCAATACAGTATGCGACCATGACTCTATCCCTTGAAATAGTCTTATCATGAGAAGTCGGGATGAATCGTCTCTTCAGACCCAAAGGCGTGCTTCTGGCAGCAGATGGTTGGAGGCGATGGTTTTAATGCCGGTCAAAGACACCGTCCACTTGGTGCCTGGTTGCGTCAGTGTTCTCAGCGCATTCTCCATGTGCTCTTTGGTAGGATCATCAATCAATTTGTTGCCCGGTGCTTTCGGGAAATTCTTCAACTGATAAAGTTGATTGATGTCTTCGGCACTGAATGGCACTACCCTCCCATCAATGACCACTACATCTTCGGTGTCGTGGAGCTGGCCATGGTAAAATACCCTCACTACCGCTGGGATGACTATGGATGGGCATTGGCAGAAAGTTTCCCACCCATGCTCTACCACAATACTGATGACAAGATTTGGTAGTGAGGCTGGCGCAGGGAAGAAGCCCATTTCCATCAATAAATCATTGTTTTCCTTCTGGGTTTTTGGGCGCCTCCTGGTCGGCAAAAGCTCCCTGCCTTCAATCTTCGCTTTTCCTTTTTCTTGAGCAGACGCAAGGCGAGAAATGCATTCTCGTTCCTTGTGTTGCTCTTGCTTTTCCTTTTCCCACTATTCTCTTTCTTTTCTTTTTAGCCCTTTGTTGTGTTGAATGTTGGCTTTACGGTGCAACTCTTTTTTCTCCTTCTCGTTCTTCTCCGCTTCCTCTTCTTCTTGCATCTCTTTTTCAAACTGTTTGGAGGCGAGCGCAATGCGCTGCTCATCCTCGAGCTTTCTCTTCTCTTCTTCTTTCGTCCTTGCATTGGCAAGGCAAACCTTCTCATCATGAAGCCGTCTGGCCAAATCGGCCGAGACGATGATTTGGCGTGCCCTTGCCATATTTTCTTCCTTCTCCTTTAATTTTCTTCTTCGTTCTTCCTTCTTCTTCTCCATGCATCTGTTGATTGCTGGGTCTTCTGTGGACCCTTGCGACGCCGCATCAGTGGGGAGATGTCAGGGTCTTCCTTGTCGTCCGAACTGCAGAGTTGAGCCTCCGACGCAACTAATCTTGAATGCGGCCATGAGGTTTGTTTTTGGGTTGATGGTTCAAATTGCGCTGACACCCCCATCTCCACCCTTGTGATAGTTGATTCTCCATCGAAATCCGGGCTTTCTGCCATTTTCCTCCACTCTTCCTTTTTTCTCAGGCGCTTCTCTTCTTGCCTGCGTTGTCTTCTTTCACTTCTCCTCCTTTCATTCTTTTCTTTTTCCAGCCTGGCAACTTTATCTTTCTCTGTCTGTTGCTTGTCAACTTCTTTCTCCTCCTTCTCCGCTTCTTCGGACTGCTTCGTCTACCTCCTTGCCTTCACGACCTCCAGAACAGCCCTAATGGGTCCCTAATTAGAGTCTATTGAGGCAGTCTTCTTAGGATCCAAGATGGTGAGAGCCATCCTTCGCGAAGCCGAAACTAACTCCTTCTCCAACAGTTGAGGTTGGTTTACTACTCCTGCTTCCGGTAACCCTCTGTCCTTCTCCAAGTGACTCAAGATGCTCCCAAACACCTTCTTATCGTTTTTCTCTTCTGTCCACTCTCGGTTGGAGGTAATAGAAGCGCCACCTCAGGTCTGTGGTAAGGGCACTCTCTGTGTTCGGCCCCTCTCGGCGGGTAGATGGTGTTGCAGACGCTGAGGGTTTTCGTCTGGGCTTTCCGACGATTCTAGAAGTTAGTTTGGGCTGGGCAGCGAGTAAAGCCGCCTCCTATGCAGGGACAGGGGCTTGGGAAGGGGATGATGGTTGGGAAGAAGAGTGTGACGACTGTCCGGCCATAAGTTCGGTGAAGGGAAAGAAGATAGTGGTGATTTTTTTCGTGGAAGAAAGAGCGAACGACATGGTTGAGGTATGTAGAGGGTTTTTGGGAAGGTTTTCGCGAAAAAAAATGCAAATAAATCCCAGACGAGGCTGAGGGAGGGGGGGGGAGGGATTTATAGGTTGGGCCTTGAAGGGCCCAACGCAATCGGTAGTGCACGGGCAGGCTTTGGTAATCCAAAAAGTCTGTCGCGCCCCTCCCCACTATGACATAGCCAGTAAGGACGTCCTTTCGTCTGCTATGTAATAATTCACCTTGGGAGCTGAAACGATCGTACGATTACCTTCTTCGCGAATATTTTATCATTTTTTTATTTATTATTTTTAGAGGACGGGTGCAATGTATATCTATTAACGCAAGACACACCCATCAACACAATGCATACACGACATTGCATTGTATCACCAACATCACAATGTTTATCCCAAAACCATAATGATAAAACATTGTGGTATTTACTCAAATCATTCATTCAACAGTTCATTAAAGTCAACGCAATCAGAGACTGAAATGGAAATTAATTCAATAAAGCAGGGAAAACTAATTCAATAAAGCAGCAGTAAAGCAATAAAGAGAGTTCATATGGATGTTGTTTGAAAAGATTTTCAACATTACCGCAACGCATCCCCACAGGCGATCAGGCTTGCCTGCCCAATGTCACCTCTTGAAATTGCTCCTTCCCACTTGGTCCAGGTGCTTCCGAGTTACTGGGCAGCATACCAGGTGTTCTGTTTCTAAGTTCGGCCGCAAGCTGCCTGACCTGTATCTCCAAAGTCCTGATGGAAGATGCTTGCAATTGCGTGATCACATCGTTTTTTTCTATGTATTGTTTGAGCAGTGCTTCCAAGGACGACGAATTGGATGAGGTGTTAGATGAAAAGGGTTGATTGTGCGGTTGCCTGTTCTGATAATTACTCTAGCCTTGACCCTGGTGATGAAAAAATGGAGGATTTCCTCTATTCCCGGAATGATTTGTCTATAGGTTTCTCTGGCCTCCCTGGTCATTGTTCCCTCCTCAACTAAAGTTGGGATGATTCCTCCAACCTGGGTTATAGGTGCTGCTGAAGGGGTTGTTATGGATAGAGTATACTGATTGTTGGTTTGACGGGCAGACTTCCACTGAATGACCTTCTCTGCATTGTATACAGCTTACTGGTGCCACTTGTGTCAGCGCATTGGTTTGCGCTGCATTCTGAAAGAGAGTTCCTTGATTTATAGCCATGGTTTGAAAGAGTAAGGTGACTGCAGCCATCTGGGCGGCCAACGTGGTCATTGTATCCACTGGTACAATGGCGTTCTCTGTTTTCCTTCGTTCTGTGCCTCTCCTTCCATATCCATCATCAACCCAGTCATCCGTATTTTGCGAGATGCGATCTAAGATGACTTTTGCTTCAGTGTACGTTTTATCCATAAACCCTTCTACTACGGAGGCGTCTGCAACTGCTTGTGTTACTCTGTTTAGGCCATTATAAAAAGTCTCCATGAGAATGCAATCAGAAATCCAAATATGCGGACAGTTTTCACCAATCGTCGAAAGTGCACCCATGCGGTGCTCAGAGTTCCATTTTCTGTTTGCTCAAAATTTAACATTTCCCGTTGTCTTCTTGCATTGACAGCGGGAGGGAAGAACTTCTTCATGAACCTTTTAACCAATTGATCCTAAGAATTTATCTCATTTGGCTCCAACGAATGAGCCCATCTCTTTGCTTCGTCTCTAAGTTTGTACGAAAAAAGATAGAGTCTGATGTCTTCAGGAGTCACGCCAGGAATGGAGAATGTATTGCATATCTTGACAAAACTGGTGAGATGTGCATGCGGGTCCTCTCCTTGCAAACCTCCAAACTGACCCGCATTCTGAATCATCTGGAGCATGACAGGCTTAATTTCGAATCTGGCGTTCTCATCTACCGTAGGCCTTGCGATACCTGGTGAGAAATCGTATAAATTGGGCACCGCATAGTTCCTCATGGGAATGTTGCAGTCAGCGACCAGAAAGACTGGGTCTTACGGCGGCTGATTCATTCCCTGATTCCCTTCGGGCCTCTCATTGTTGTTCGCCATATTTCTTTTACGCCTAGTATAGTTTTGGCATGCTCTTCTGCGAAAGGATCTCTCGATTTCTGGGTCGACGTTGAATTCTGGATCCGTTCCAGTACTCATGCACTGTCAATTGCTTTTCGCTTAAGTGCACTGTACTCCAGAAATTTGTCCTGCACAATATCACAAAAAATATTCAGCACTAAAATTGCCAATCCCCGGCAATGGCGCCAAAAAACTTGTTCGAAGTTTGTTTGTCAATTGCGGCGGATGTAATGCCACCGCAAAGACTGATGATGTGTATGATATACATTGCTTTGTCTTAATCATGCTTCTAGATAATATATGCGATACTACGCTTTAAAATAATGTATGTGATGCTGCTGAGATGCACTCGTAGTATGCGTTCATGTAGTATGTGCGTGTCACAAGTTTTCTTGCATTGGAACCAATTATAATTTCGCCGCAAGTTTCTTAGAGTGATCTGAGGTCGAACACGAGGATTGCGATGCTAGATGCGATATTGATGTGATACATGCGATCGAAAATAAAATAATAATGTGTTGTGTTTGAAAAGTAAAATGCGGTGACAAACAAATAAATAAATAAACAAATAAATGAATAAATGTGAAGTTGTGCAAGTGTATGAGGGAATGCGATGGCAAGTTTTGTGAAAGGTATCAGAAAGAGAACGGGTTGGGGGAAAGGACATCGCAAGTTTGTCAATCCTGTTAAGGACGCAACTAAGGTTCCGCCTTCCCTTGGCTTACACCTCTCAGTGATCGGCCGCGTTCCCATATCTCTATGGTGAACAGGGATGAACGTTGCGAACGCAAGGTTGTTTCCATCTCTGGAAATACTTCTTGCTTTAGTTAACGCATTCTATCAACCTTCTTTCGAGAGATGTATTAACATTTTCACTTCTGCTCTCACAGGTGAAGATGTTGTTGAGCATGCGTTAGCTAAACTTAGCTGCTTCTTCAACATGGATCAACTTATTTGCTTAATCCTTCCCCCTTACCCTGGAGGATTAGTTACACATGGTAAGAGAAATGGACGATGAATGTATGATGGTAAACAGAGAGATGAAGATGAATATGATAATGATATTACGGATAAAGATAAAGCATTTGTTACAGATAGATGAATGAAAGATAGAAATGAATAATAGTTGATGAATAGAAGGTAAGAACAAATGAAGACAGCGTGTCAATGTCTTGGCATGGATCTCGATCGAAGTTGTTTTTCTTGCCGACGTGTAGGAGAAGTGAGGTGGAGGACTTCTTTCTCAAGATAGTTTCCCAGGTAGAAATGACCCTTGCACAGAGCTTCTCGTCGGGATTGTGAATGAATTTTTGGCTCCTGAGACTTCCTTTCAGACTTCTCTCGTCTATCTCCTGGACTCTCTATGAATGTCTCTTCAGATCAACTTCTTTATAAATGTCTCTTCAGACCAGCCTCCTTCTTCTGGCGTTGATGTAGCTATTTATAGACTTTAGCACCTCTTTCGTTAGTAGTCCCGCTCTAAAAAGTTACTTTTTCTGTTGAGGCTTGGTGGAAACGTCCGCTCTGCTCCACATTCAATTTGTCAAATCGTACAATAGAAAAGCTGTACAATTTCAGAAATCCCCGCGAATGCGCTGCTTTTTTTTATCCACGATCGATCGTCGCATGCGGTGCGAATGCGTTGCTCTTTTTATCCACGATCCGTCGCATGCGGTGCGGATATGTTGCTCTTTTTGTCCATGATCGATCGTCGCATACGGTGCGAATGCGTTGCCCTTTTTGTCCTCGACGTCGCTTGCGGTGATACCTGTTTCCTGTAAAACAAAGACTTGGACATCCCTTTTTGCCATCGCAATGGGGTCAACGAGTGTGCTTCCGACATTTTACAACTTTTACGTTTCTAAGTCAATTTTCATATGTTCGACGCAACTTTTTCCTTCTTTTTGCCGCATATTCTAAATAAGATGGTATAAATAATTTATATTTCTACAAGTTATCAGTAACACTATGGATACGACCCACTTTGTATTTGATACAAACGCAATGATCTAAAGCGTTTATGCAGTTGACATATGAGTGGGGATATCCTATGGAATGAGTTTGCATAAGACTGGACCGCGAAATAGTAACCACTAGATGTAACACCGTTAACTAGTTAGGTTCCTATTTCAATAGTATGACCTAGGTAACTTAGTCTTAATTCTGAGTATATTATGAACTTCTATTCACGAGGGATTGTCCTTTGATTTGTATGGGTGAGGGTGGCTAGTTCGCTAACCCAATATACTTACCATTTTGGGAACAAGACCAAGTGGGGAGCTGTGAATATAATAATATAAGATGGAACTTACTCCTTCCCGCCCTAAGGGTACGTAGATGAGTGTTCCCTTAAGTGGTGTCTCTGGGACTTGAACAAAGGGTCAGACCTTTTCATTGACCCGAGAGGGGTTTCTGTTCATTGGTTTGACCATAAACAGGTTATTCATTAGAGAAGCGTATTTAAGAAATCATAGGTAACCCAAGGGTAAAATGGTAATTTGACCCAGTTGGAGTTGTGAACACTCGTGAATGACTAACTTGCTGTTATTGGTCTATATCCATGGATATAGAAATATATCTATAGTGAGAAGAGTACAACTGTGGGTCTTTAGTAGAGTGTACCCACAGTTAACGAATATTGATTAACTTGGTTAATGAGTTTAACCAATTAATCTCATATCGTTACAGCTTCTGATCTATAAGTCTACCAGGGTCTCTTATTAGCTCACTAGAGGATATTTAAGATAGATGATTTGAATTGTTCAAATTAACTTAAGGAAACCATATATTAATGTGATTATATATAATTGATTATGGATGTGATCTATAATTCAAATTAAATTGGAAAGTAATATTGGAAAAGATTCAGTTAATTAATTCAAGAGAACTAGATTCACAAAGAATTAATTAATAGAGAGATATTGCACATACACATACAATGTTTATGATAATTAAATATACATATACATTAAATTGGATTTAATGTAAAATTAATTATTTAATTAATGTGCAAATTAAATTAAATAAGTGTTATTTAATTGTGTTAATTAATTAAATAAGTATCATTTAGTTAATTAATTGTGAAAAATGGAAATAGGAAAATGATTATGAAAAGAGCTTAGTTCTTCTCTATATAAAGACCTCCTTATGGCCCTTTTGGGACAAACGGACAATACACAACATATTATGCAAAATTTTCCCTAAGTCACCAAGAGAATCCTCTCTACTCTCCAAAACCCTTTTCTCCTTTCCCTCTCCCTATAGTTGGATACCACCTATCTTTCTATTAGAATCCTAGAGAATAATAAGGTTACTTTCATGGTAGTGTTTGAGCTTGTTCAAGAAATCGTTCGTGATCAAGATCGTTGGAGTAGTCGTTCATAGGAATTTAAAGAGGATTGTTCGTGAAGCTTGAGAATCTATAAAGGTAAGAATGGTCCTAATCTTTTTTCCTAAAACATACTATATTCATGTTTATATTCTATCTTAGTGTACTGAATTTGTTTATGTAGAAATCGAATTGCAGGATGCAAGGCATTCACAACGCTTCCGCTACGGGATTCGATCCCTTCAAAATCAATTCTAACATAAAACTTAATGGGTGTTCAAGAACCAAACAAAATTATTCCAAAACGTCCAAAATATTATCCTTAATGCCCAAAAATCTTGCGAACTCTAGCACTGATGGCGACGAGGATTGGGCTGCACGAATCTAAGAGTTAGAGGACGAGAGAGAATGAATCGAGTAGAGAGAGAAAAATTGGCTCAACAGCGAGGACGTACAATCAGATCTACGATGTAGACCCAAATGGCAGTGGACTAACTTTTGGGCATAAATGTGATGCTATTGGACGTTAGAATGTGTAGGTTAGAGAGAGTGACCGAGTTTGGACCAAAGAAGAAGAAGAAGAAAATGAGGAGGAGAAGAAGAAGGAAAAACAGAAGGCGAAGGTGAAAAAGATGGCGAAGGAGGAGGAGGAGAAGAAGAAAAAGTAGAAACAAAAGGAGAAGAAGATGGAGAAGAGGAAGGAGAAGAAGACAAAGAAGAAGCCGATGACGAAGAAGAAGAAGAAGCAGCCAACAAAGACGGAGAAGAAGGGGAATGAAAAGAAGAAGAGGAAGATGACGAAGAAAACGAAGAAAAAGACGATGAAGAAGACGAAAAAGATGACGACGAAGAAGAAGAAGATGAAGAGGAAGAAGACTAAAAAGATGAAGAAGACGACGACGGAGAAGAAGAGAAAGAAGAAGGGGATGACGGAGGAGAAGATGAAAGGGAAGAAGAAGGGGGAAGACAAAGAAGGGAGAAGATAATTACATTTTGCTATTTTGTGTAAATAGTTCCCTTATTTTTTTTTTTCTAAAAATACCTTATGATAATTGAATCAATGATTTAAAAGGTTAAATATATCATTAATCTATAAAACACAAAATTTAAAAAAAAAAAATCAAGAAACATATTTAAAATTTAGAACAATTGGACACAAATAAAAAAATTTAAAAGTTATCATATTATATATTTGGATTTATTAAACACAAACATTAAAATTTATGGAATTTAATTTAACCTTTTCTTAAAAAAAAAAAATGTGTAGATGGATTTTAATTCTGTGAAAAACAACGGTGGAACTTGATAATGATTTTCTGTAGGCGATTCAATTGAAGCATCTTGTTGAGGATGGATCGTTGGAGTGGAATTTTGAAGGTTCCATTGCATCCGAAGAGCCGCAAGTTTTATCGAGTTGCAGCATCACTCTGCCTTTCCCCAACCTCCAAAACATTGAATGTAAGTTAAGTTATGGAATATTCTGCCATTGCATCACTATCACAAATTTCCCTAAACTAAACCCCTCTTTTCAGATTGAGGGAAATATTATATGCTATTTTGCCTTTTCGAAAAGGATACTCATATCTCATGGTTTTTTTTTTTATTAGGTTCCCTGTGCAAACGCCATCTTTTTCAATGGGGATCGGGTCGAAGGGACGGGGAATCCTGTGATTGAGAGATTGTCTAATCTGCAGAACATAGCTGAAATTTTAGTTTCGAAATTTGGAGAGTCCACTAATGCATGGGTTGTCGAGGCTTCTGATTTCAATGGAGCTTTTGCTATATATCAGGATTTTATACCGTCACTCAATCGGTGGGGAGAACCAAAATCATATTCTCCAGATGGGTTTCCTGCTTCTCTGTCAACCGTTTCACTTTTGGAAAGTTGCTACAATGAGGTATGATCCAAATCGGGTCAATACTTTTGATCTTTTGAGTTAAATAGTGGTAGATTCGATAAACCAACCCTAAATAATTTAACCCCACTAACTTCAATAGTGTTCACCTTCGAATTTTGTATATTTATCGAGAAACTTTATCTTTTTCCTATTTTTTTTATTGTACATTTATCAAAGAATCCTATCTTCACAATTCTCCACACTAAATACAGACTTACTAACTCTAACGTATCGACTTCAGACTTTAGAACTCAACCCAGCATCCCATACACCCTCTTAATCTCTTAGTGGAATTGTATTCCTAAACCAATTAAGTTTTGCTCGAGGAAGATTTAAATCCTAACTTCTTTGTTAATGATGTATGGCTAAACCAAAATCTAACTTCTTGATCAATAATGCATGGCTAAGCTAATTGACAATTTATTGTCCCGACCTCTTGATTGATGATGTATGCCTAAACTTTGCTCAGGAGAGATTCAAATCTTTGTCTTCTTAATCGAGAGTTTGACCCAGTTGAGCTATGTTTAAGTTGATGGGAGATTTTGACGTGGACTGATGCACTCAGTTGTGGATTTGGCAGGTAAAGAAGATAATTCCTTGGGTAAAACCTGTATCAAAGGGAACCACCATATCTACACTGGGCTGCTGCACCCCCAAAACAATCATTCTTGGATTTAGCAAGGGAGGTACTGTGGTTAACCAGCTAGTTACTGAACTTGGCTCCAAAGACTTGATAGCTGCTGATGAGGATATACCTCATTCCAAGCAAGAACCGGGTGTTGAATGTTCTACACTTGAAGAGGATCAGTTCATATCAACTACAGAACAAAGCTTTCTGAAAAGCATAACAGAGATTCATTATGTGGATGTTGGGTTGAACTCCCATGGTGCATACCTTACAGACCCTGAGGTAATCAAAAGAATCTCCAGCAGCCTTGTTCAGGAGTCGAGAGGAATCCGTTTTGTTCTTCATGGTACTCCAAGACAATGGTGTGACAGCAGAAGAGTTTGGATTCGAGATGAGAAGGAAAAAATGATGAGTTTTCTTGCGTCTGAAGCTCTGAGAAGTGGAGGAAACTTGCAGTTTTGTGAGAGATTTTATTTTTCTGGTAAGCCAGGGGACATGCAAATGCATTTTGAAATAATTGAAAAGTTGGATGTTTCTTGATCGCCCTATTGTCAGGTCGCTGGAAGATAAGAGTTTTGGATAATCCTGTGTACGTTGTACAAAATACAAGTTTGAAGAATAGATCCTGTCGTACTTGTTTGAAATGTCTAGTACACTTGATGTATTTTCGAATAAAAAATGTTTTTAATTCTTGTAAAAGTCATTTCAAACATGTCATAGACAATAATGTTTTAACGTTTATATTTAGGCATCATCATCGAGGTCTTTGTAATGTTGTTGAATATGCTCACTAAATTCAATAGTGTAAATAGACTAGGTACTAGTCACAGTTATTTGTTATTATATTAAAAACATGGTAGTTCTAAACATTGGATCTCACTTTTGATCTCTGTTTTCTTGAACATTAATTTTAGAAGTGTTGTAGTTTTTGAACTTTACATGTTAACATTTTAAAATTTGTAACAATTTAAAAATACATGAACTAAAATTTCAATTTTATTGTATAATTTAATCTCTAATACTTTAAAATTTGTAATAATTCAATCCATACTACAAAAAATTTTCAATTTTTATCCCATAGTTATTTAGTCTTGTAAAGATTAATCAATTTATAAAGAAGGAAGCTCATTAAATATTATTAAATTATTGTACTAAAAAATAGAGGAGAACAATTTTTATAATTCAGACACGAGTTACACAACTCCACTTCGTAAACTTCTTCCCTTTTACACTTGAAGTCGCTTGAAATCGCTTGAAATTCTCAATTTCTTAAATCTTTAAAAACCAAATATGTTTCATACCCAATTCTCTAAAATGAATGTTGAAAACATATTTAGAAAGAAGTTAGGTTATGGGGCAAAACTTGTTACAATTGTAAGAAATTATCTTCCACAAATCTTGACTTCATTTATTATGATTTAGACCGACCATGAAGTTTGGCATTTCTAATCCTTCAGTGTTTGCATTATTCTTTAATGCCAGTAGAACCATATGAAAGAAAAAAAAAATTACTAATGCAGTAAGCAATAAATGGAAGGAGTATCACATTCTTGTAGTACTTGAAATTTTCTCGACAACGATTGATTTAATGCTATCTTCATATTAACATAATTAATGAATATTTGCAACATGTACAAATAATCTGAGTTGATATGTGCAGATGAGAGCAAAGGCATGTAAAATATACAAGTTGAAGTAGAACAAAGGAACCATTAACAAAATTCTAACCTCCATCAACCACATAATGAGAAGCAAAATAACCATCTTCTTCTAGTCCCATTTATCCAGCTAACCTGTTGCTTTCCTGTTCTTCTTGCTCGAACCGATTTTTCGCCTTCCTCGCTTTCTTGTTCTCTTAGATGAATTAGGCTTGGCAGCAGAAGGGGATTTTGTTTTGTGCAGCGTGTTGGGTTCCTTGTCGTTTGAGGTTAAGTCACTTTGAGAAACTGCAGCTAGAGAAATGATTTTCTGCTCCTCTAATTTTTGAGATTCAATCAACTGACCTTTAACCCCTTCGGAAAGTTGCAACTCTTCCTTGACTGCGGAATCTTGTCTCAGAACTTTCTCAGTCTGTAAACATACAAGTGAGTTCCAATGTTCAGAACTACCATGTTTTAATATAATAACAGTTGCAACACATTAACCAAGCTATTATTACATAAGTTTGGTTGGAACAAAATCAAGGAGTTTTTGAGAACAAGGAAACTAAATAGTTTGATCAGTTGGAAGCGGCTAGATGGAAAACTTCTCCATGGTAGTTCTGTTTCCGAACTTAATATGAATTGAGAGGTCTTTATATCTCTATTTTAGTTTTGTGTGTGCTTTATGATTTTTATTCCACTTTCGTTTTTCTTTTTCATTAGATCCATGAAAAGTTTTTTTCTTGTCAATCGAACAAAAATTGCACATAGCAGTAGAGAAAACTTACGGTTCCACAATCCGCGCTCTGCGTCATATCAGGAAGTAGCATGACCTCTCCATGAGTTTTAATTGCAGTTTCGGGCATAAGTACATCTAATGCATGCTCAGATATGTGTTGTGATGCTTCATGCAAAGACCTAACTAACTTATCATTTCCATCTTCAGGTGAAGCGGGATCATCGCTTGATGCCAGAGAGTATAGCTGATTGATTGCAGAGAACTTCATGGGATTTTCATTCACCACCTTGTCAATTCTGTTCTTCAACTCATGAACTTTTGACTGTGCAGCTTCAATTTTGAGAAAAACGTCTTTCAAATTATTATCACTATCTCCCAACATAGAAGATGCCCATCCGTCAGTTGCCATTGTTCCAAAGTCATTGATGTCATCGCGTTTTATATTTCTTGTTTTGTCTGTAGATATCAGGGCAGAGAATCAATGGCAAGTACTCACTACTGTAAGCCAGGAGCTCTTCAAACATAGTCTTCTCAAACTTAAAATCCTATATCAGACTTTTCTTTTAATTATAAGAAACAGAATTATTTGTTTATACATTGATAGAAACTCAGGAAAGAAAAAAAAAGTTTTGAAAAAAAGTACAAGACATAGACTCATGAATCTTGCTCTAATTAGCATAAATGAAGAAGGCATGGTTACCCAAAAGTTCAAAAGTGTAAGCTGTGAAGCACAAAAAAGACGAATAGGATCCTTATGGTTGTTACAAACACTAGATCAATTTTCTTTTCTAGGAAACAAAACGATATTATACCGAAAGGAGATGATATGGTCCCTAAAAAGCCAAGAAGATTTTAAAGAAGACTCTCAATGGGCAGAAATATGCGTCAAACCATAATTACAGATTTCCATAAACTCGTTAGTCTTCATAGAGAAAACACCAAGTAGAAGAGTGAAGTTTAGCTAAATCTCCAAAAATGTCATGAGGTGAGTGCGCCACATTGGACAAAAGGATTCTAGCATTGCCACCAAAGAAAGTCCCGGAGATGAGTGGGAAAAATGCATCTCTACTCCTAGGAAAGACCCAGGAAAGGTTAGAACTTCTGAATAGATCAGGCCAGCATCAGGCGCCACAAAAAGGAAAAAAAGAGGGAACTTTTGAATAGCCCTATGGTATCTTCCCGATAAGACTCAAAGAAATAGCATCACAGCTCACATTTTGAGATGGTTTGAGCTTCTCATCTCAAGGGAATCCCACAAAACGACTGCCTAAGTTTTCAACAAAATCATTGAGATGGAAGAATCTAGGAACCTTACTTTCAGAGGCTCACAAGTCACGAGTGAAAGAACCCGACTTGTCAATTGGAACATATTTATCTGCATCAGCCTTGTAAAAGAAAGTGGCTTAGTGAGGGTGATGAAAACACCGATTTTTTTCCATCGAATTCTTGCTGCTTGTAAACATAACAACTCAATTACTGAAATTCTATCCAGAGATGGTATTAGCCTATCGCTCTCTGGCAACATTGAGAATGAGTTTATTGACTTCCGTACGAAATTATTTACTGAGAATGATTAACAGCATTTTCTCCCAACTAAGGTTGATTGGAGCCCAATCAGTAGTACACAAGCAACTGAGTTGGAAGGTTTTTAACTGCAGAGGAGGTTTTCCAGGCTGTCTTTTTCTTGGTTCTAGTAAGTCCCCTGGTCCTCATGGCTACACAACTGAATTTTTCAAGTTCTTTTCGGCCCAGCTTAAAGCTGATGTTTTGGCTATGATCAATATTTAATGAGTATTTTCCTTCTGGGATTATTAATGCATCCCTGAATGAGAATTCTATCTGCTTAATTCTGATGAAGAAAATTGACTCTAAACCTGTTGTTAATTATCACCCTATCAACTTCATTCCTTGTGCTTATAAGATAATTGCTCAGGTTTTATCTAATCGTTAAAAGAAGGCTCTTGCTTTACCATTGCTGATAACCAGTTAGCCTTTGTTCCTAATAAACAACTATTGGATGCTGCTTTAATGGTGAACGAGCTGATTTTTCTTAAAAGAAAACAAGACTTTTCATTGAATAAATGAAAAGAGACTAATGATCAAAATACAATGAAACAAAGAAAAGTAAATATAGCAATTACAATTTTTTTGTTTTTTAAAGCTCAAGACGCAATAAAGCATAATAGTTTCTGGGGCTTAAGTACAAGGCGCAAAAAAGAACGCCCAGTTTTTTTTTTTTTTTTTTTGGTTGAGATGCACTATATATAAAAGTAATACATAAGAAGAAGAGATTAGTTGAATTGGAAATATGAAAAAAAAAAAAAAAAAAAAAAGACCCCTAAATAGAAGAAGTTTTGTATTTACGCTTAGTAAATTTGATTAAGTTAATAAAGAAGGAAAAACATTAATTATAACTATATTTTAAAAATAATGAAAAACCCCATGGCCCAAGGCTTAAAGTCTTGGGGCTTCACAAAAGGCACGTGCTTGAGGCACACCATATTTTGTGACTAAAAGGTGAGGTACCAGACAGGCCTTGAGCCTAGGCGCGCACTCGAGAGGGCTTTTGAATCAAAAGGAGAGGACAAAACTCAAATCCATCTCAAACAAATAATCAAATAGCAACTAATCTTGAAAGGCTTCAAGAATTCTTCCAAGGCGAAACTCCTTAATGTAAATGAACACCGAACAACTGAGGGAAAATATCTGAAGGCCCAACCAAACTAGAAACTGATAGCCATAAATAAGATATTGAAAACCCCCTAAAAGAGAAGAAAGGAGAAGCAATGTCCAAAACCACAACACAACCAAGAAACTTCTGATGACAAAAAGTTGGCATTAATGGCTAAATGGATTTGCCGTTTTCTTCATGAAGAGTCCGCTCTATGACGGAAGTTGATTATTGTCGAGTATTACACAGATAGAACTGGAGAGGTTTGTTAATGCCTATTCACTCTGGACCTTTTAAGTGTGCTTGGCAATTTATTTGCCAGACCATTGACTTGATTGCTAGTTGTGTGTAACATTCTCTTGGTAATGGGCCATCTACTTCTTCCTGGACTGATTCGTAGCTTAGTTGTGGTTCTATTAGGTTTGTGTTCCCTAGGCTTTATCGTCTTGCTATGGTTCGTATACTATCATTGATATGTGGGTTGAGGTAACTAAGACTTGGGACTCACGACTTCATTGTAATCTTAATGATTCAGAAACAATTGAATGCGCTAATCTCTCTCATCTTCTGTTTCGTTCCAAAATTCGCCTAATTCCTAGTCTTGGCCAATCAATCCTTCCTGGCATTATTTTGTAAAATCACTTGGGGAGGATTTGGTGGGAACTGTGAATCTTTTGTTCAAAGATCTTTCTATGGTGATTTGTGAATCTTTTGTTCAAAGATCTTTCTATGGTGATTTGGAAAGATTATATCCAAAGAAAATTGAAATTTTCCTTTGGGAGTTTAGCCTTGGTGCAATTAATACAAAAAATAGATTATTAAGGAGAATGCCTTAAATGAATCTGCCCCTTTCTTGGTGCCTTATGTGTGAATAAATCTCCCAAACATCTTTTTATTCATTGTCCTTTTGCATCTCAGTTTTAGTTATCTGTTTTGGAAGCTTTTGGGTGGTTTGTGCCATTTATGAACTACTTGCGTCGGTTTTGCTTGGTACGAAGAAAATGTTATGGTTGGCCATAATCCGAGTGTTTTTCTGGCATCTTAGGGTAAACGAAATGGCCGTATTTTTCAGAGATGTTTCCTCTTCCTTTGAGCGTTTTATGGATATGGTTCTGTTTTCTGCTTTCTTTTGATGTAGAATAAACACCCCTTTTCTTTTAATAGCTTATTCTATTTTATCTCCCATTGATCTGTCTTGTAATTCACCAATAGGGTGTTTTGAGTATTTCTCCTTTATTCTATTTACAAATGAAATCGTTTCTTTATGTGTGTGTGTGTGTGTTACTTCGCTCCTTGCAATTGAAATTGGTAGAAAGTTCACCTCCTAAAATTACTTCAATCTAAATTCTCCCTACCTCCAAAACCTTTCATAAACCAACTCTTATTGATGACAAAGATGCCTCCGTCCAAGTATCCTATTGATATTCTTAATATTTCCATACTAATATTCCTGACACTACTCTGCCTCAAAACTAACCTTGTCCTTCCTAACACTCTAGAACTTCAAAGCATTTCTGTGTTGAGACCCTTTGTGGCCATCCCAGGGAAAAAAGGAGAAGAAGAAGAAAAAGATTTTATGGCTCAATCTTGTTAAAACTATCATCTGAGAGAAATGCGAAAACTTTTTAAGGGTCAAGAGATCTTGGGGAAATAATTGGGAGGTTCAGGTTTTTGTTACATTCTCTTGGAAGAATCTCCACGAGGACTGTTGGTATATTCATGAATCATGAGGATTAACAATGTCAAACCCACATATGGAGGAAAAACAAAGGGATAACGATATCACATACCCTAAACAAAGGGATAACGATATCGCATACCCTAAGAAAAACGACATTGTTAGCTCTTAATCGTAAAATATCAAGTATAAAACTAATTCATCCAACAGTCAAAGATTTGAAATAACTTTCACTTCTGCGGCTATAATTAGTCTGCAGCAAACTCCTATTTAGCCATACCACATGTACAATTTAATGAAATCAACCAAAGTAAATATTACGATCCACTTCACTTACCTAATTTAAAAAAAGTATCTTCCAAAGACATGTCATCAGCAAGAGACCTCTTCTTCTCTGGAATAAAAAAAGAAGACTGAAATGTCATAGAGGGAGACGGACACCAGGAAAAAAGGTATTGCATAGAAATAGTTGAGGACTTGATACCATAATAGGAGAACAGATTATGATGTGCCATATATGAAGCTATATCAGTAGTCTCTTCAACTTTCTTCCTTCCCTTTCTTTTCATAACCCTGTGTCTTTGAGTGTGACTTGAGAATCCTGTTGACTTCACATCAAAACCTTCTGTTGAGAAGTGTTCGTAGACAGACTGCTTTCTTTGATCATATAATGCAAGTTCTCTATCATATTTTAACGACTGAGACTGAAGTTTCTTAATTTGCAGTTCTAACCATCTACACCGCCACATAAGAGGACCTATAAACTTCCTCCAGTGAGCTGTCAACTTTTTCTTCCTAGAAAATAAGATGCATGTATAAACACGTGAAGATCATAGATCATTGAGGTAAAAGATATCATAATTGAGGAATATATAAACTTAATTGTATTAGTCATACAATTTTTTCCTTGTTCTCACAATGTCAGCCATGCTAAGTGACGACATGCGTCTTAAAAATTTTTAGGAATGGGCTTGACATGGCTTTTTCCATCAACCAAGTCAATAACAACCCAACCAGTATACAAGATAGGATATATTTTTTAGAGCAAGGAAACTCCAGATATGATATTTGCAATCTTCTTTTGTGTTAATAACAGTTTCAATTTGACATTATTGAGTTTTATTTTATTTTAATTTGTGTTACTTAGTATGAAAGAATACAAGAGGCTCAAAATAATGACAACTTATTTACAAATATAGCAACGGTCTACAAAAACAACCAAAAGAAACGGCTTATAAAAACAACTGACCAAAAGAAGCTATACAGGGACCAACAAACAAGAAAAGGGATCCAATATACAAAAGAAAGACCTAATGAATAATTACAAAAATTTTCAAACATAGGCCATGTAGGGCAAGCAAATTGTCCCGTGAGATTAGTCAAGGAGCAGATAAAATGGCCCAAACACTCATGGATAGCAAAAAGATAATAATAAAATAAAAATAAACACAAGCCCCAAAGTGAGGCGTTAAATCTAGCTAAGGATCAAACCTCCTCCATATGACACTCCACACCCCCTAAAGATCCTGTTTGTTCATTATAAGATGGTTGCATAATTTTACATTTATTTATTACTTTTTTTTTTTTTTTTTTGGGTAAGCAACCGAGACTCAGATTTCACTAAGAAATAGTAAAAGAAAAAGGGCATACAAGAAAGACATCCCACAAAAAAGGCAGAGGGAGCCCCAAGCTAACAACAAAAGGGGCTTCGATCCAATAAGACCACGCCAAGATCATAATTACAAAAGAGACTATAAACAGGCGCCCACAGGAAGGCATTAAACTGGGCTCCCTCCCAAACCTCCTCACAGGATCTCTCAATCTCTCTAGAAATCCTATTATTCCTCGTGAAGCTATGACTACGAGGCAATATTTTCAATGGTTAGCAGGATATTTACTTTAAATAACAAACTCTATGCTTTGTTTGATGAAGGCTCCAAGTCCAAACAGTAACTAAATCAGTTCCACTTTCCCCTTACAATTCAATGCATTTTTTTTGTGGGAAAAAGATCAAATTGTTCATCCACAAATAGAACACAATTAAGTACAAAGAAAACGTGGGGGGGAAAAAGAACAAATAAAAGCAGCAAAGGCGAAAAGAAAAAGAAAAGATACATGTACTACCTCGGAAATACTTCGCTGTATCCATTAGACATATGCTGCAAATTATTATCACCATATAATTGGGATTCAACTTCTTCATCATCCAATAACAAACCATAATCTGTCCCAGATACAGTATCTCCAAACGAGCTTGAATATTCAGTTGAAACATTGCATTCATTACTAGGACCTCCCTCACAATTCTCTGTACACCCAATAATATCAAGCTCCATATCCTCACTTCTATCTAACATCATACTTGGTTCAAAGGATGGAGCTTCTATGTCATGAATGTTATCCTGACAACTCCCTGCACTCTGCTTATCTTGAGCAGCATTTCCGTCCTCCACACACCTTGAAACCTCCATCAAAACTTCCTCCTTCACTTTTGATCCATCTTCAAGTCCCATGCTAGTATAGGCCCGAATTTAGGCACTCTTGAGTGCAATCGGGCAATAACATCTAAACAAATAAACGGGATCAGAATATGCAACACACTACCCAATACTTATTCTGAGCTAGTGAGCTTATCACAAGTAACTGAAGTAAACAAAAATATTTCAAGCTTTCCAAACGAGAATAGCAAAAAGGAAAACTTAAATTGGACGGAGGTCCAAGAATTTATTCTTATAGCCCACATCTGTTTCCAGTTCCACACGAATTTATAGATGAAAAATACAGAAAGAAGGAATTCGCTGAAGAATTCATTTGGTGACCAGAATAGTAAGAATTCCTGATTTTTCTTCTGTGATAAGAGCCAAAAATAGTAAGGATTCAATATTGCTTGTTTGAATTCCATGAGCACACGACAGGAAAAAAAAATTACCATACCATTTTCATTCAAAAAGAAGAACATGAAGAAAGTAGTCGTGACCTCACTATCGGTCTTTCTTCTCGGAAAGCAAAGGGAAATAAACGCATAGATTGAAAACACAATAAAACAGATTGATTATAACGCCAAAAATAAAAGAGAGCCCAATTAGTGAACGGTAGCACAAGACGCAAAAAGCCTCCAGGAAAAAAATCGCAAAAAACAATAACAATAATAATAATAATGGGCAAAGAAAAGCATTTCACCAACAAGAAAGTGGGAAGTGAAAAAGGACAACTTCCATTATACTCCGATCAAAAACCGTCCATTTAAGGTCAAATGGAAGACTTCAAAAAGGATTTTTAATACGAATTTCTCGAGCATCCAAATTACCAAATCCCGAGAAAGCAGAACAGTCCTATACAGACTAAGCTTATTACGACAATCGAATACTTTCAACAGCCAAATAGAAAATCCTCTTCCTCCCAGTTCACAATTTTGAACGAGTGAAGAAAACCCCCATCTGGGTTTCATCAGAATTGAAAAGAACAAACCTGGGTTTGGGGGTCGATTGATTACGCGCGATTCTTCTCGTCGATCAGTGGGCGAATCGAAGGGCAAGACAGGGTCGGGATAATCGGGCGATGACTGAGGGAAGTAAGATCCGGTAAAGTGAACGGAAAAAGAAGCGAAAGAGGAGGAAAGTGAACGGAATGGAGCAAAAACTGTAGAGTCAGAACGTGGGAACGTTTTACGCCAGAACAAAACAGAAACACCGCCAATTTTGCTTTCATTATATAGTTTTATGATACAATAAAATGGACCCCATCATATATTAAGCATGGGGCCCACTGTCCGGTATTTTCACATGATTTTCCTCTATTTTTTTATTTTTTTATTTTCCATTGTTTGGTTACGATTCCCGTATTAAACCTATCCCGGACCTCGACAAATTTCATTCCGATCCGGATAATATTACCATCATTTTGTCACACCACCACTAAATTCGATTCCCATTAATTTTTTTTAAGCAATTTAAAAAATTTAAGCATATCTGTAAATGAGGTAATCAATATCTTAATTTTAACCCTTTCTTTTGGTACAATTTAACCATTTAAACTAAGCTAAAATCTAAACTAATTTATCTCTTAATTTTCTTTTTCAGAGAAACGTGAGTTTATCTTAAAACCTTGGCTCATCTAAAGTATGCACATTCCACAATTCCAATTTTGTTTTGTTTTTTCTTTTTTCAATTCAACAATAAGCAAAACAAAAATTTAGATCTATAACATTTTTGGCAAAAACTATTTTTTGAAACAAAAGCATATGTTTTTAATAATACAAGTGTCAATCCGAGTGAATAAAAAATCAACTAGAAGAATAGTAATGGTGTTTGCGAATATCCAATGCTCAAGCAAACCTAAGTGAGAATCCAATAAGGTTCTTCTCTGCAGAGTTCAGCCATAAAGTGAACTATAGTTGGACAACAGTTACATTCATGTAATGAAAGATCATAATCAAAATCTTTAAAATATGTTTTTGCAAGTAATGTTTTAGTTAATACCTTTTAACAATGTGGACATACTTGGTTTGAAACCCAGATTTTGCATCTCAGTTCATTCAAATCATCACCATTTATTAAACAACTTGACCCTCAACTGGATAAACATTAAATTAAATGAAGTTTGATAGCTAAACATCCTTAATTTATCTTCAACCAGTCCAACTGCAAAAATGAGAGCTAAACATTGTACAATCTTTAGCATATTTAGAACTTCTATCATTACAGGGAAAATACCATCAGGATCAATATTAACAACCAAAACAAAATGGCTAACCCAAAAGAAGAGAAAAAAAAGGTTTCAAGGTAATGTGCTTCTTATCAACTCCCTGCATAAAGTACCATCAGTATATATAAATTCTGATAGAATGCAGACTGCAAGTACACGAAGAAAATGCTTCGAAAACGACCTTTTGACGCTTCTGATAAAGGTAATAGACCAGGAAGTAACAGTGAAGCTGAGAAGTCGAACCATATAGTTTGTGTACTACTTGGCATCAGAAACTCGGTATATGATTAATGGGGGCATTTACAAGAGCGCCTGGTTCGGGCATGCCATGCAGCTCATTTAAGCTCCATGAGTTGAGTTGAACAAGAACTCACCTTCAGTCGCAGATTTATGTTGAATTTGTCTTTAAAGGGAAGATTCAATGCTGTGGTGCTCTAGATTTCTAAGAACAATTCTAGCGAAGATTTTCGCTTGTAATGGGGCAGTTGCTGCTGCAGCTGCAGTACGCAGGGCTCTTGATGCTCCTGCATTCTGCATAAGGCTTGCATGGTGTAAGGCATGTCGACCCCCCGGGATAGTAAACTGCATATGGAAGAATACATGTATTGAAGAAAATTTGTGCCAGAACTCAAGGGTGGCTTATAAAATCAGGAAAAACACTGAACTTCAATCCGTGCACTTGCCTGTAGAAGAGCAAATGCTGCACATGCTTTTAGTGTAGGTGATGGATTTCGAAGCATTGCAACAAATCTTCCAATTTCAGCTCCACTAACAGTTATGAAAAATTAAGACATTCGAAAACAAGAGTAAGATCAATAAAACTTTTAAGAAAAAATTTCCTTGCTTCACAACCAACATTCCTCCCTGACAAGCATTCTTGCATACAAGAAGCAAACAGCTAAAAGTACATTGAATATTTTGTAAAAGAATTTAAAGGAAAATTTTAATCGATTTTCTAAAGAAACATAAGCATAACTAGAATGGACATCCATCATATGCTGAAGGGAAAGAGCAGGCAATGCAAATTTTGTTATCAACAACAAAGTTCAGCTGAAGACAATTGACTACCCAACATCCATAGGCATAAAAAACGTGAGCATGCTAAATTGAATGGGCATGAGAATACAAGAGGTTCGAGTGAACCTGCATCGCAGATGGCCCGCTTCTTGAATACGAGCTCGTTCTGTTACTTGCACCAATGCTGCAGGCGCCAAGGATGCAGCAGCAGAGGCAAACGCTTGTGGATCAGAAAATGTCTGGACAAATGCTTCAATGTTCTTTAATGCCATCCTTCTAGCCCCATCTAAGCTCACACTCTTGGAAATGCCTTCTGATGAGCTTCCTGGCAAGGCACATTCATCCATTCTGCAAAAGGTTGAAGATCTAAACGTAAGTTATTTTTCTATTAAGACAAATGAAGGCAACATGTCTGTGGATCTAGTGAAGTCATTCCATGTACCTCCCATCAAACATGTAAGCCAATGCCAGAGCAGCCATGAAGCGTGCCATTTTTGATACTGATGCATAACAAAGATGAACTAGGGCTGGAACACCGCCTTCCTCCACTATACGAAGGGCATTACCGGGGTTAAATGCAAGATTCCAAAGAGCTCCAGCCGCAGTTTCATGAACATCCTGTTGAAAATAAATAACGTTAAATAGTTCAGTGTATAAATGGTAAATATGCAGTTCAGTTGAACATTCACACATATTTCACTATCAAATTTGAGTGCTCCTTATCAAGAAACTCGAGAATAATTTGAAATCCTTACTTCAGCATCTGAACGTGCCAAAGCAATTAATGGTGCAACGCCCCCTTGCTGACCAATAGCAATGCTAAAAAAACCCAAAAGGAAAAAGGTTAGTTGAACCTGGCCTTCACGTAGAAAAATATCATCAGTGAAAGTAATGTAAAAGAAGAAAAAGTAACTGAATGGCAGGGATAGGATAGTATTACTTCAAATCAAAACCTTTAGAAGCAAAACTATGGACAGATTTTTCTAAAGAGAAGACATTATTTCTTAAACGACAATGATACCCTACATTAAGTAATTAATCAACTCCTATCATTGTCTTCCAAACTACCAAACAGAGATCCTTGCAAAGGAAAAAAGACAATTTCCCATATCTGATTCTGAACTAGCTAGACATTCATAATCAAGAAAGTCTTCAAGCCAATTTTCCATAAATTCTTTACCACGGGAATGATACTAAAAATACAAGGCATATCCTATAGAAACCCTCTACGTCACCAGCACACTTCATAGTGACTAGTTGACTAATGCATTCATCCCCCCTAAGGTTTTTTTTTTTTTTAAATATAAGAATCTTTGTTGCAGTAAGATTAACAAATCTTATTGGCTTGCTACCCTCTGCAATATATTAGGTGATACCATCTCCGAACCCCAAATTTTATACCTGTTGGCTTCAGAAACTGACAATCCCCACAAAGCTCCAGCAGCCCGTTCCTGAAGACCCGGGGATGCATTTGAACAAGATTGTGCTAGAGCAACCTAAAATTATAAATAAATAAATAAATAAAAATGTACATGCAAACGATGGGTGAGCTTATCATCATATAACATATTCCAGTCAAGTATATTATCCTACTTTTCTTATATTTTGAAATGGTTCATATCTTGATTGGAAAAATAGTATTTATGGGCATAGACAGTTGGAAAAACAATACACTATAATCTATGTTGACTTCAATTAAGAGAACAGAGAAGTTTCCTTTTCAAAAAAAAAATAATAAGAAGAAGAAGAAGAAAACAGAGAATAATGATGAGAGGCTTTCAGGTTTTATTGCATTCCTAATATCCATATTAACCTTGCTTATAAAAGGGTGAACCCTCAACTTTGGACTTTTAATTCATTTCCATCTTCGGTGCTTCTGAGCTGGTGAGGTCAAAGCTACTATAAGGTTAGTGGCTACCATAAGCATTAACTCTTCTAACTTTGCATGCCAGAATTGACTTTAGAGGGGGCAGGTCATTTGGAGAACAGTAAGCGTGAGCCACAAGCATAATAGAAAGGTTAGAGCCCACATATATGAGGAATGTGTTTTTAAGCCTCCACCAAAACAATACATCCTCTGCAAAAAAAAAATAATTCAGAGGACCATCGCCAACTTCTGCTTCTCCATCACTGCTTTCTTCTCATAGTATCTAGAATAGTTTCTATTACCTCACCTATATGAGCTCTGAGACCAAAGATAGGGTTGAGGAATTTTTTTAAGGAGGAAAACACTTGATAGCTCACAGCTCCTTCCTTCAACAGTAAGAAAGATTTTATGGCAAAAATGATTCTTTGCCACTTCTTAGATCCTTTAGTTGGAAGCATAGTATGCTTCTTCCTTCAATAATAGTGAGTTGATCACGGAGTTCTCCTCCAGCTGCCGTTCCAGTGGAAAGGGAGATCTGGATGAGAGAAATGATAGAACCCAAACACTTGAGCTTAACAAAAGCATGTCTACTTGACATTACTCAAAGCATCTCTCGCTGTCTCCTCTAGGTTTTTCTAATGGAGGTCACTTTTCAATCAAAATAAAGGAAAAAGAAAAATAATTCATTTGATATCAAATGCACAAAACTCTGACTAGAAATAGACAATAAAATTATTCCATTTCAAACTCTTCGTTCCAGCTTTTATTCCCAAGATTCTACCCGCTAACTCTAAGGGCTTATCCATTTCCCATGCAAATTAGACTGTGGTAGGGTAAGATTTTCGGTTTAGAAGGAGTTTTGAAGAGAAAGAGGTGGAGGTGGAGGAATGGGCTCAACTGATGTAGCCTAAAGGGATAAAAATGAGAGAAATCTCTAATAATCAAAGTTTTTATCATGAATCAAAATTCAAAAGTTACGAATACAAGAAAACAATTCTTCTATTTATAGAGAATTGTTATGCAGACTAATCCTAATCCTAATTAATCAAAGAAACTAATCCTAATAAACCAAGGAAACAAATCCTAATCCTAATCAAATAAAGATTCAACAAGATACCCTAATTTACTCTAATCCTACTACATCAATAGATTTTGACTCACGGGAAGCTTAGCCCCACAAAGGAGAATTCCTAACATCTGCTTGAACCTGAACTGGTTTGATCTGTGTAAGGCTAGCAGAGAGGAGTTGAGGCAACTGAGAAAATCTTCGGAATGTTCATGGTTAGCCGGTGCTTCCATATTCTTATCCAAAAAGAAAGCTGGTGCTTCCATATTAATTGCCCAGAGGCCATGTTCCAGCTGATTTGTGGGGTAGATCTCAAAGGCAAAGCAAAGACTTTGTGGCTAAATGAGGCAGGCAGCTCTGTTGTGAAAATTTTGGTTTGAAAGAAATAATAGGACAATCCACGGAGAAGAGAGTAGCTTTGAGTCATTTTCGGAGTGTGAGAATTTTTGCTTCGAGTTGGTGTGCTCTCAAGTGACTTTTGTAGTTTCTCCTTTTCTTCAAATTTATGCCAACTGGGAAGCTTTTTGTACTTCCCTCGTCTCCTTTTCGTATCTTCCCTTATTGATAATGAAACTATTGTTTCTTATCAAAAAATAAAATCTAATGCATACATAATAAAAGAAGATACGTATTCCACTGTAGAAGGAAAATTTCTCCATTTAGAGTTAAACGGAGTACGAATTCCAAACCTTTTTCTTCGTGTGAAGTTTACCAAAAACTAAATGTAATCTCATCTAATCATCAAAGCTTACACCACATGAAGAATGACTTTTTTAAAATCTCATGCAGGCAAAAATTCAACAGTGTGAGATACATCCAGTCAACCTCTACAATAATGAGTCTGGGTGATTCACCAGCAGGTAGATAAGGCTGGATTCTTTTCATTCCTTATTTGATTCAGACATTCTACATGAGTCCGATCAGCTTTTACAATAATGAATAATTTAAGGAAAATGTTAAGGATCTTACCAATGCCTCAACACCACCTGCAGCTGCAATTGCTTCTCTATTTCTGTCATCAAATGATAAATTCCATAGGGCACCAGCCGCCTCTTGCCTATTCCATGAGATAAAAATAATATGTTGGATTAAAACTTAATTATGTACTTTATCCAAGATTCACAGTTTCTCACACCGAGAGTATCCATACAGCTGAAAGATACAGAAGACCCACCTTATGAACATTTTATTTCAGTACAAATGTTAAAAGGTTTTTGTCCTAATTTCGGTAAAATTAAATACCTACAATTTAGGAGAATTTCCCACAAATATAAGTTTAACTGAAGTTCTCTCAGTAATCCTTTACTCTCAGCAAAATCAATACTTAAACTTACCAGACGACCTGGATTTATTCCCTTAGCGTATGTGATAGAAACTTAAATAAGACTCAAAAGAATATTATTCATTAACCTCCAAAAGTGTTTACAGCCAGCTTAAATAGGGATTTTAACGGCATGACAGGTTAAAACTAACAATCAACTAAAAAACATACATAAATACAGACTCTCAAGAATCAAATACAATGAGCCTTAAAACTAAAACTAAATTCAAAGATCCTAAAGATTGCCCAAGAATGGAACAAAATGATCCTAAAAATACCAAAGAAAGTCGAAAAACATCCAGAAAGATTGATTGAGACTTAAAAGATTTGCATCAGCATGTGTAACATCCATGGTGAAAATGAATAGAATTTATTATTTAGATGTCATTTCATCCTCTAGCAGGTTATGCTATAGTCTATTTTCAACATTTTTGGCATCTGAGGGCGTAAAGACAAAATGAAAAAAAGTTTGAACAAAGATTGGATGATATTCTACGCATAAATAGTAAAACCAACAATAATAAAGAAACATATTAAATCATTGCAAAACTACCTGACACCTTCATGAGGAGAATGTGTAAGTTGGACAAGTGCTTCAAGTGCACCCGCCTCCTGTCCAACAGCAGAGTTATTTGTATTGCTATCCCCATGGGCAGCTAAATTAGCCAATGCTCGAGCAGCCTGCACAATTTCAAATTGTTCAATTTTTCACTTGAAACTTGTGCAGATTTAGACTTTTTTTTTTTTTTTGCTTGTGAGCAGTTCATTCCTGACAGCTGAAAAGGGTTCATGACAAATAAAAGTAGCAACAAATATATGAGCCATATTAATATTATAATAATACATAGTGACAGATAATGCACTTACATACCAATATTTGAGCACAAGAAAGTCTACCATCATTATCTCAAAGAGAAAAAAAGAGGGAAGTTTCCACCGGCATTTTATATCCAGGTATTAATTGACTTGTGTGAGCTGTCAAGGTCAAGGACACCCATAATTATTGAAAAAGTATTAGTGGCTATTGAATAAGTCAAAGGGAGAAAGCCTAGTGCCACAAAACACAATCCCACTATCTTCATCTCTGTGATGCCATGATTCTACTTCAACCATGGCTAGACATTAAGCGACTCTACCCCAAAGACTGTCATCTCAAATCACTTTTATAGGAAACAATGCTTTCATTGAAACTAACAAAAAAAGTGTTGACAAACAACTATTGCCTCAGCCTCAGAACCCTTTGCTAACATAAACAAGAGAAACAGCCGCCAAAATTGTTGTTGCTGCAGTCACTATGGTGAAGAAGTTCTTCTTCCGTTCCTCTGCTTGTTGCTTCATTTCTTCCACCATTTTCTCCTTGTTTGTGAAAGATATTTTTATTGCATCCAAATGTTCGACAAAGGGCTGTACTTCTTCTATAAACTTGTGCTCAGAAAAAGCCTCTTCCACTTCTCCCTTCTCATAACCACCAGTATCACAAACATTCAAACAAGTTTCCTTCAAAAATGCCAATGCTTTCTCTGAATTAGCAATAGCTTAATTGACCATAGTTTTCAGTTCATCAATTCTACTATGGCATCTAACAAGCTTTTCTCCATCAAATCCCTTTCCCCGACCAAGATATCCACCCGCCTCTCCATCTCCTTCTTGACAGAGTGAATCGTCATCTTGTGCAATATTTGCTTTACCTAGTTCATTCGTGGCTTCTTCAATCCTCCTCTCCTTGGCTTCGAGTAACAAATGCAGCTTCTCAACACGTATTTTCTCATGTCATTACCAAACTCTTTTTGGCATCATTCCTCTCTAATGAAACTTCATCTAAAGCCTTTCAGTCTATAATTCCTCATTTCTTGCTTTCCGGTAGGGGTGGAAACGGCTCGGCTCGGCTCAACTCAACTCGGTTCGGTTTGGTGGTCAAACTGAAACGAACCGAATTTTCTAATATGTGAAACTAAACCAAACCGATTTATTGGTTCAAACTTCCGCATTGGTTTCAACTTCGGTTTTGGCATTTTAAAAAAATCTGTTATATATTTTTTTTAATTAAAAAACGGTTCGGTTCGGTTTGGTTTAAAATTCGGTTTTGTTCTTTAAATTAAAAGCGGTTCAATTTTAAATTCGATTTTACTCTTTTTTTAAATATCTAAATAAATAAATAAAGATATATATATATATATATATATATATATATATATATTAGTTAAAAACGGTTCGGTTTGGTTTCAAATTCGGTTTTTGAAATTGAAAACCCAACCGAACCAAATTAATTCGGTTTCAAATTTTCTTCAAACCTGGCCGAACCGCATTTTTCGGTTTCAGTTTGGTTCGGTTCGGTTTTTAGAAATGATTCGGTTTATGCAGTTTGAATAGTCACCCTTATTTCCCGGCATCACTCAGCTTGGTCATAGAAGTAGCTTTTTTTGATTTACTTGATTCCTTTTGCAAGTCTTCAATGATATTCATGCTTCCATTTTTGCCTCCATTTCAATTTCAAAAACCCCTTAACCTGGAAGGGCAGGAACAGAGAGGCTCAGTGAATCAAAGAACAATAGTCCCTACAACAAGCAAGAAAAATCCTAAACTCCTCCAAAACTGATCCATAAGCGAAGAAGCAAACTGACATCTCCAAATTATAAAGTGTCGATAGAGAATGCACCAGTTTGTGCCCAAAAGAAAGTAGTGATGAAGGAAGTCTCCAAAAGTGATCCATAAGCGAAGAAGCAAACTGACATCTCCAAATTATAAAGTGTTGATAGAGAATGCACCAGTTTGTGCCCAAAAGAAAGTAGTGATGAAGGAAGTCTCCCCACAAATACCAACTACAATCTTGTATCTATGATTTAGTTAATGTCTTTAAATAGTTAGCTTAAGTCTTTGTAACCGGCTGAACAGGTTACAAGTTATAAATTAACCAATCTAACTGGTCACCATTAAAGTTGTATAAATAGGCTCTTTAGCCATCATTTTGATCATTATTAATAAAATCATCTCAAGGTTTCTTGGAACTACTCCATTAATTGGTATCAGAGCGTTTTATATCCAACACGCATTCTTCCTTCGAATCACCTTCAACATGGAAGCAGAAGCCTCCTCTTCGATCAAGGCCTTGGAGAACCGAGTGACCTCAGTAGAAACAGCCGTGAATGACATCAAGACTAAATTGGGAGACCTACGGATGATGTTGGCTCAAAATTCTGCAGTGTTTAGACATTCAAAATCCAAAGGAGTCACATGACTTGCAAGTCCAAGACAACCGAAAGAACAAGGAAGTTCTGCAAATCAATGAAACTATCCAAGAACGAGTTCCATTTGAAGCTACTCGACAGAACATTGACCAAATTGAGGCAAGATTTTGAGAAAGCGTCCAAGAATCAGGTTCGAAACAACGTGGTACTTCAATTTGTGCATCCAGTAAGTTGTAGAAAATCTTACTCAAAAAGTTAGAAAGATTTCAAATGTTGCAGCTCCAAATAATACAATGCCTATTCAAGAACAACACCATAACCATCTGCGCAATCAAGAACAACACGACAATCCAATCTGCAGCCAAGAACGTGGGGATTTTCATCAAGATTTTCATGGGTGTGATCAACAAAATAGCCAAGAAATTCAAAGGCAACTTCAAGATTTTCAGCAAAAGAAAGAAAATAACCAACAAGTCTTACCAAGAAACCAAGAAAATAACCAACAAGTTCTTCTAAGAAATCAAGAACCAGCAAGAAAACCTCGAGGAGATTTCAACATAGTAGTTTTAATGCCTAATCCTATTACATACCTTCTTCAAGTCCCAAATTATCCACAAATAAGACCAATTTCACAACATTTGATGTGCTTAGATTATGACTCATCCGAAGAAGAAGAATACCATAGTCCTCCCCATTTATCCTCCAAGAGTTCAAACTCATCATCATGTAGAAAATCCTTTATTCCAAAGGCAACTTCCTCCCATTCAACCGCAAAGACGTGTGATTAAGATTATATTCAAGATTGGCAAGATCAACCATATTGGAGGCAAGAAACCGACTACAAAATGATAATCAATATTCCAACATAGAATGGGAAGATGAACATTGAGATCTTTTTAGATTGGATAAAAAATGTGGAAAATTTCTTCGATTACTTGGAACCCTGGAAAACAATAAGGTTAAACTAGTTTCTTTGAAACTAAAGAGTGAAGCATCGGCTTGGTGGGATCAAATCCAAGGCAATCGATGTGCTTATGGAAAAATAACTATAATTAGCTGGCCAAAAATGTTCTTTTATTTGATTAGCGATATTGCCTTGATCGATGGGTACTCGCACACCTACAACCCTTGAAGTCTCAATGAACTTGATGGAAATTTTATGTTTTGGATTTTTTTTTCCATAATATTTTTGTTTTTGATGTAGGAGGTTTGTTCGGCCATACTCCGTTGTACAAGTTTATTTTATTTCTTAATTGTTTCATTTTGTTTTTCTTCTTTTTAAAACTCAAGGACGGTTTTTTATGGGGAGGGATAGAATATGATGTAGGGGAATTGGGATAGTTTAGTAAATTCAAGATTAGTTACCCTAACCCACATGTAATTCTCTATAAATAGAGAATCTCTCTCTTGTATTGATTAGATTTTGATAATTAATAAAAACTTTAGCTCCAAGATTCTTCAAGATTTCTCCGAGACTCTTTAATCTTCACCATCGTTACTGCCTTGAACCTCAAAGCGGAACCACATCTGAATCCATACAAGGTCAATTGGATTACAAAGAAGGGAGAAATAGCTATCAAGGAGATCTAGATACTCCATAGGCAGCCTTTACCAAGATCAAATTGTATGCGACGTTCTCGAAATGGACGTATGCCACATTCTTTTGGGACGCCCGTGGCAATACGACAATAAAGCATTCCACAACAGACGAGACAACACATATGAATTCATTTGGATGGTAAGAAGGTTGTCCTCCTCCCTCTTGGTAAGAAACAACTTTTCCTCATATCTTCGAGTAAAGCTCTTTTACATTCAAAAGAACAATCTCTCTTAGCATTTGTAGTTAAACAAGATCCTTTTGAATCACCTAACATTGCCAATTTAGATCCACATGTCTCTAACTTGCTCAAAGCTTTCCCCTCGCTCTAAAGAACCTAAACAATTACCTCCCCTACAAAATATCCAACATCACATAGATTTGATCGTGGGTAGTACCTAACAAACTTGCCCCATTATCATATGAGCCCTAAGAAATATGAAGCACTACACACTCAAATACATAGTCTCTTAGAGAAAGGGCACATACAACCTAGCCTTAGCCCATGTGTCGTGCCAGCTTTACTTGCACCCAGAAAAGATGGCTCTTGGCAACTTTGTCTAGATAGTAGGGCAACTAACAAAATCACTATTAAATACAAGTTCCCTATCCCACGATTATCGGATTGATTAGATTAATTAGGACTTAGGAGGAGCATCCATCTTTTCCATAATAGATCTAAGAAGTGGATATCACCAAATACGAAGACCTAGAGAAGAATGGAAAACAACATTTAAAACGAATGAAGGACTTTTAGAATGGTTAGTCTAGTCATGCGTTTTGATCTCTTAAATGCTCCAACACCTTTATGCGCATAATGAACCAAATCTTGCTCCCTTGGATAAATTTGTAGTAGTATACTTGGATGATATTTTAATTTACAGTAGCACTCTGATAGACCTCCCATATTTAGGCGGTATGAAAGAAGGGCCAATAAGAAGAATGGGGAGAAGGGCACAAATATAAATGTGGAAGAGAATAAAATTAGTTAGAATGGGGACCACCAAATCTATAACAAATTCGGTTAGTAAAGGGGGAATTCTGTTAGTAGAGAGAGATGACTATTTGCTATAAACATAGGAGGGTAGAAGCACAGGGGGTATGAATCATTTTATTGTAGAAACTGAGCTTGCTAAGCTTGTAATCAGGAGGGGGGTCTCGACCTTCCTAGGCTATTTGAGCCAAAACAGTAAATATATAATTGAGACTCTATCACACTCACGAAGCACACATTGAACATTTATGTACTATCTTTCAAGTGCTAAAAGAAAATGCTTTGTATATTAACTTTTTTTTAAAAAAAGAAAAATGTTCTTTTCTTCAAAACCAGCTTTATTTTTTAGGATTCCTAATTAGTTCAAGCAGAGTTGGAGTAGACCCAAGGATATTGAAGCTATTCTATAGTGGCCACAACCTAAATTCGTAAAACAAATTTAGAGCTTCTTAGGATTAGCATCATTCTATAGAAAAATTATTAAAACCTTTAGTACTTGCTAGCCCATTAACTACATGTTTAAAAGTTAAAATACCTTTCACTTGGAGGGATGAACAAACTAATAGCTTCATAGAACTCAAAAAAGCATCAAGTACAACTCCAGTCCTAGGATTTCCAGATTTCCTAAAACCTTTTGAAGTTCCTGTAGATGCATCTAGCATAGGGATAGGAGCTGTACTTAGTCAAGATAAACACCCATCGAGTTCTTTAGTGAAAAACTAAGCATCTCTAGGCAAAAATGGTCAACCTATGAACAAGAACTCTATTCCTTAGTTCGAGCACTAAAACAATGGGAACATTACCTACTTGGAAAAGAATTTATTTTATTAACTAACCATTTTTCTTTAAAATTTTTGCAATCTCAAAAATTTATCAGTCGCATGCATGCTAAATGGATACAATTTCTTCAAAGGTTCGACTTTGTCATCAAACATACTACAGTTAACACTAACAAAGTGTCTGATGCACTAAGTCGTAAAGGTACACTTCTAACTCTACTTAAAGGAGAAATTATAACTTTTAATCATACAATTGACTTATACCCTATTGACCCCGATTTCAAAGACATTTCGTATGCTTGTTCTTATCACCTTTCAACTAATGATTTTCACATTTTTTATGGATTTCTTTTTAAAAATGACACACTATGTATCCTACACACTTCACTTAGAAATTTGCTTTTAAAAGAAGCCCATTTGGGTGGTCTCGCAAGAAACTTTGGTAGAGATAAGATTTTAGCACTTCTTTCCTCAAAATTCTATTGGCCTCAATTGAAAAAAGATGTTTTATATGACAAACTTCTAAGGGCTCTAGCTCAAACCAAGGACTCTACTCTCCATTACCTATACCAATAATATTTGGGAAGACCTCTCCATGGATTTTGTCCTTGGTTTACCAAGAACTCAACGAGGATATGACTCCATTTTGGTAGTTGTGGATAGATTTAGAAAAATGGCACATTTCTTAGCTTGTAAAAAGACTAATGATGCTTTGAATGTTGCAAATTTATTTTTTAGGGAAATTGTTCATCTACACAGAATTCCAAAGAGTATAGTTTCTAATCGAGATGTCAAATTCATGAGTTATTTTTAGCAACCTTTATGGAAAAGATTCAGCACTAACCTCCTGTTCAGTTCAACAAGTCATCCACAAATTGATGGACAAATAGAGGTTACAAATTGTACACTTGGAAACCTCCTATGTTGCTTGAGTGGAGACAAACCTCGTCAATGGGACTTATCACTTGCTCAGGCAGAATTTTCCTTCAATAACAAGATCAACCATTCAACTGGGAAATGCCCCTTCAAAATTGTCTACACACAAGTCCCAAAACTAACCTTAGATCTTGCAAACTTACCTACTACTATCGATCTAAGTGTTGAAGCAAGCATAATGGCTGAAAGAGTGATGAAGTACATGAGGAAGTTCGCCAACATTTAGAGAATGCTACTGCATCATACAAATCGAAGACAGATGAACATAAAAGACAAGTTGGTTTCAAAGTTGGAGACTTGGTTATGGTTCATTTAAAGAAGTCTAGACTGCCTACTCGTTTACATTCTAAGCTTACTAACAAGAAGATTGGTCCTTTCCCATCTTAGCCAAGTTTGGACCAAATGCATATCAAATCGACTTACCGCCTACCATGAAGATTAGTTCAACATTAATCTCTCATACATTTACCACTATCACCCATCAGATACATTTTAACTCACATAAACAAACTCAGGGATGAGTTTGATCCTTTCTCGAGCGGATGGAGTTAATGAAGGAAGTCTCCCTACAAGTACCAACTACAATCTTGTATCTATAATTTAGTCAATGTCTCTAAATTAGTTAGCTTAAGTCTTTGTAACCGACTAAACAGGTTACAAGTTATAAATTAACCAACCCAGCCAGTCACCATTAGAGTTGTATAAATAGGCTATTTAGCCATCACTTTGATCATTATTAATAAAATCATCTTGAAGTTTCTGAGAGTTACTCCATTAACTAGAAAGGATGAATGCCTCCGAATATGGTCCAACATGCTAGCCTCTTCAATTAAAACCTGTCACAAAAAGAATGACTTTTTTTTTTATTTAGATTTCCACCTTTCAAAGAGAGGAGTAAATTGAGGACTTAAGAGAGGTCTCTAAAAAGAAGAAAAATAAAGATTTATCGAAACACCCCCAGCCAAAAAATGGATATCCAACTCTCTCCTATCAAATTAAGAAATCCAACAAAGAGAGGAGATACACATTGTCATTTCTTAGATGTCTCCCTATTAATCAAAGGAAGCATTTAAAGAATCAATGCTCTCCAGTTGAGGTTGAACTCCAAGATGCTGTAGCTATTAAAATGGTTGGAGAGAATACACCATGATGAAGCAAAGGGGTTGATTAAATCTTATCCAATCGAGAACTTAAATGACATCCCTAATTATCCCTCGTCCTCTTTAGGATGCCAATTTTAGGGTTCTCCTTGGGTGATAACTCGAAGTACCAATCTTTTTGGAATCACGTGGTCAGAAAGGTGCAAAAGTGTTTGGTTTCTAGAGGAAGATCCTTCTTTTCCAAAGGAAGTAGATTAATTGTTATCCAATCGATCCATCCCTAATTATTTCTTGTCTTTGTTTTGGATGTTGGTTTTGGTGAGCAAAGCTACTGAGAAAATTATTAGGGATTTCTGTTAAAAAGGTTGATGGGGGAGAAGGTCCCATCTTGATACCTGAGATGTGGTTTTAAAACTATTACCCTTAGGAGGGTTAGGTATCAAGACGTTGATACTCCCTAGTTGAGGTGGCCAGGTGCACCTGTTGATCCCTTTATCTCGTCTTTTTGCACTATTATGTCTCCTTGTAATCTAAGCATTAGACTCTTTTCATTATATTAATAAAAAAAAAAAATTCCTTTTCAAAAAAAAAAGGATACTCCCTATTGAGGCTTTGCAACCAAAATGATTATGGGGTTCTTTTCATACCTATATGCTTTGAGACATAGGACTATTATGAGCAGATATGGCAATCACCCTTTAGTGTGTGGTACAATGTGCGGTCTTAAGGTTTGTCTAACAACCTCTAGTTAGTTATTTCTTCAAGTTTCCCTTTCTGCTCCTAGTGTAAGAAATGTAACGTTGGAGAACGCTCTAAGGTTTACTTATGGAAGGGTTGGTGGGTCGCAGAGTTTCCTCTATCACTTTTCCATCAAGGAACTTCACTTGATGAATTTTGTTTTGGCTTCCTCTAACCCTTTTTCCTCATGCTCCTTGGTTGTTGTTAGCCTCTATCTAATAGAGAAACTACAAAAGCGTTTATCTTACTTTTGATGCTTCACAACCTTTAGGTGCGCCCAAAGAGAAGAGATGTTAGATTATAGACTCCTAATCATTCATGAGGTTTCTCGTGTTATTCCTTCTATTCTTTTGTGTAACCTTGTTCCCACCATATGCCTATATCTTCTCCTCTTTTTGGAAGAATAAAATCCCCATAAGGTCAAATTATTTGTGTGGCAGGCTTTACACATAAGAACCAATACCTTGAATTGTATCCAAAGATGACTTTTTGTCGGGTTGGGCTTGTATTGGTGCATTCTGTGCACGGGGGAGGAGAAGGATATTAACCATATTTAATGGGCTGTCAATTTGCCCATTACTTATAAAGCAAATGTTTGAGTTTGTTACACTTATATTTGGCACATGGTAGGGAGTGTGGCACCATGATTAAGGAGGTGCTCTTGAATCTCCCATTTCAAGATAAAAGAAAAGTTTTATAGCAGTCTGGTTTCTTTGTTGTGTTGTGAACAATTTTGTTGCAAAGAAATAGGATAATGTTTAGAGAGGTTGAGAGGTGGACAGATTGACAGGATCCTAGGATTGATGTTTTTTATGATCGTCTATTGTCCGACCTTTTTGTAATTAAGAGCTTGCTTTGATCCCATAAATTGGAGTTTGGTTCTTTAGTTGGGATTTGGCCTTCTTTTTAGTGAACCTTTTTTTATATTCCCCCATACATTCTTTCATCTTCTCAATGAAATCTCAATTATTTATCCCAAGAAAAACATTCAGTAATGTTATATCCTTCTACAAGTTTCTACAAAATTTTCGGAAGGCATTGATTATGCAGATGAACAAAACAAAGTAGAGGGGAACGTCTTGTCTAGTCGATTTTGAAGCATCTAGAATGTGCCTTTGGACCTTCCATTAATTAGGATGAAGAAGTTGCAAGAAGAAAGGCATCCATAGATCCATTCTCTATTTCATCCCAAACCCCTATTATTATTCCATAAGGGCATTTAGAAAGAAACCAATCCACGTTGACATGAGCTTTTACATAGTTTATTTTAAGAAATAAGCCTTTTTTTGTGATTGTTAACGTACTCATCCATTGATTCTGCACCCAAATGGATAGTGTCTACTATTTGCCTCCTTCAACAGGAGCCATTGAGAGAAACTTGCAAAGTCCCTCGGTAAAAATATTACAGTGACCAATGACCTAGTCGAGACATGTGACTAGGCTAATGAATCAAGATTCTCCTTTCTAGGCTCAAACAAATATATGTTTCATCCGTCTTTCTCATTCAAAATACCTTGAATACTTTTATCAAAAATTGGAACACCTTAAACAAGTCAGTTGTATAGAGTGTCCAACTTTTTTCCCCGATTATCCAACAATGAAACCATCAAGTCCCTACAATTGAAGATTCCTTAAACTGAAAATAGCACCCATGATCACCTCCTCGAAGAGCATTTCATGCCAACAACTCCAAACAAAATCAAGAAGCGACATGGAATTGTAGTCTCGCTTCGCTACTTGCCTAGAGGGATTTACACATTAATCATAATTGCAAAAAGGATATACAAGGAATACAACAATTGGAGTAGCTGTGAAGTTCAAAAGCCTAAGAAACGTGAAAGGTTAACTTTGTCCTTTCCGATCAAAGTTTTCAACCGATAGCAAAAACCACTGAACCAAATAATCTAAGCTTTCCTTTTCATGGGAGAGTCAACAAAGATCAATTGCCAAAGTATTCTCAAGAAAAAATCACCTAAGATCAAAACCATTCACAAGAAACCATATAAACTATTAAACGACAATGAAAAAAAAGGATGATTAGTAACTTCCCGCTTTTCTAGTAAACAATGCACTCCGAGGAGAGACATCTAAAAGGTGCCTCTTTTAGGCCACTATCAATAAGGAATTTTAGGTATCTTTACCTCCAATTTCTCTTTGACATACCGAAGGATAAAACTATCTCATCTCCATCTACCTTGTTAAGTTGAACCACGGTTCTCTAACTCATAAGAAAACTTTTAAATGCATATTCTATTCCATTTACTATACACACACACACACACATACATACAAGTGTGTCAGTGTTGCCTATCTAGGAGAAGGTAAAAGGACAATAAAGGGCAATATGATAAACATACTTACAATAGTGTTATAATACTAATATTACCACTATGACAAAGGCATACGATCTTAAGCAACTAGTGAGAACCATCTAAGCCATCTCAATGATACCAAAAAGATGTTTTTTAATACCCAAAAGATGTCAACGAATGTAAGCATTGAAGTTCTCCCCAAGCATTGAAGTTCTCCCCATGGTCGTTTGAGGTGTTCATCGAAGCCTCGCCATGAGAAGATGCCCAAAAATGTAATAGTTAGAGTTAGCTAAATATCACTAATGTGGAGTTCGCCCAGTGTCAAAAGGTGATGATTCATCATTATTGTATTCTATCTCATAGATATTGTGCAAACCAATTATTTTTTCAAGTTCTAATTATATTGGCTCCAAATAAAGAATAAGGTGAACTAGTTGAGATGCCCGGGTACGCCTCTTGATCCTTAGGTTCTCTTTTGCTCTTTGTATATTGTACTTTGAGAATTAGTCTCTTTTCACTTTATTAATAAAGAGGCTCGTTTTCTTTTTAAAAAAATAATAAAGAATAAGATGAATCATAAACACTCTTGCCAGTGATTAATGTTGAAGATGTAAACCCCACCTGGAATTCCTAGGTGAAAAGGAAAAAGGAAAGAGAAATGAATTGGGCTGAAACCTCTAATCAGAAATAAGACGATAGAAAAGAAAATTATTTACAAGTTGGACCCAGATTCCATGCAAGGATGCACCCAAATTGATATCTTCTATAATAGTATAATACATCTATCTCTTTCCTTTCTTGAACTACTGAATAAAGATGGATTTTGCAACCACGGGCTATTTTCTTTTATCAATGAAAAACCAAACTTCCATAGAGAAAAAGTGAAAGAATACACATTAAAAAATAAAGCCTACAAAAAGCAACTTCATAAGTAAAATAGACATGGGTAATTACAAAAATGTCTTGTCACCAAAGGCCAAAGAGAATCATAGAATCTGATCAAACATCGATAAAAGATCTCTCCTACTTCTAAAGATTCTATTATTTCTCACTCCCAAGACCCTACATGATAGCACAAGCCTTAACCTCCCACAAAAATAATAATTTCTCACATAAAAGGTGAACGGAGAAAGAGTTCCTCCATCGTCTCCCTAAGAGCTAGAAAAGAAAAGGTCAAACGACTCCAAACAGCACCGACAAATTACATCAACAGAGAATATGATTGAGGCCCTCCCCCACCCATTCACAAAGAATACAACAAAGTGGCCCAACCAAAATAGGCCTCCGAGTCGAAATTTGATCCAAGGCAATTTGAAAACCGAAATTTGAAAACAAGGGTTTCAAAGAAAACAAAGTTTTATTTCATGTTTTCAGATATGTGTTTGGTAGCAGATTCAGAAATTAAATTTCAATTTAAACTAATTTTCAAAAATGATTGATAATAGATTTATAAACCATAAAACAAATTATAGTTATTCACTAAATATTAGGTTGAATATAAATTATCACTAATTAATTTATGAACTTATTTTAGGTTAGAAAAAAGAAATATAATATTTATTTTGTAATATCAAATAATATATAATATATTATATAATACATATTTTAGTTTTACAAAAATAATTAAGTTTATAATATGAAATATTTTATCATTTTTATCTTTACTAACATAATTCTGCATTTTAAAATTTGAAAATATAGATACACAGCGAACATAAAGATGTTCTTTTCAAAATTTGATTTTTCTTGATCACAAAATCCAAAAACAATTTTTCGAAAACATAATCCAAACTACCTACCAAACGCATGTTCACTGAGCTTAGGGAATCTAAAAACATAAAAGAAAATCCAAATCGCCTACCAAACAGGCCATAACCTTCTTCGGAAAGGTAATTCACCTGCCACAATAAGGAAGAGAAAATAAAACCACTCTACATGGGAGATACTGACCAAACACAAGAATAAAGAATTGTAGGAACAACCTTTGGACAGACAAGGACTCCAAAGGGCCAAAGGCAAACATCTCCCACGAAGGAGGTAAGGACCTCATGAAAAGAAGTGCTAAATAATGGTTCTTCCTCTTCTAGTTGCTAGGAACTAGAAATCTATAGAGTGAGAACGAATAGATTGACCCTTATGTTACACCAGGACGAGGTTAATATATAATTTTCCAAAGGTCTTTCATTCAATTCCATACCAATGATCAATTTGTTAAACACCTCATATTTGAGGTCCTCCGGTGACTAGAACCTTCCTTCATCTTGAAACACTTGTCGCTTAAACACCAAATCATCTCCCTACATCATTCAACTCTCCCTTACAAAATGTTTCTAAGGTAAGACAACAAATCATAAATATCAATGCCAAAAACTTTCTCCATCTACCAAAGAAGATTGAATTGAGATGGAATCATGGAAAAGGCACTAGAAATCACCTCACCAAAATCCATCGAATAGATCTTCTAATTGAACCCACTGACCTTCAAAAGAGAAGACATAGATGAAATGCCCTAAAAGCAAATTAATCAATGGAGTTCACACAATGAGCAAGATAGAATGTGAGAAAATCTTCCATTTTCTTATTCAAGCATCCTTTGCTGCATTCTAGAAGGGCAAATGAGCTAGAATTTGAAATTTAAATGTATAGCCATAGGCTAACGCAATGGTAATTAAAGGTTTACATAGCATTCATTGTAGGGAGTATAAATTCATGTCAAGATCAAGAATAATTTAGGAACATGCATATTTCAGAAGGAAAAGAACCAAAACTAAAGTTACTTCAACCAACAAGAAATGGAGCCCTCAATCTCATCTGAATAATCAAACTATGCAACTTTTAGGACCCAAATTTTTATTGACGAAAAAAAAAATCATTGTTATTCAACAGGGTGGTCACCTGTTCTTGCACTCCTTCAAACTTGCAGTTGCGAGCAAGCATCACCAAAGCATGCACGCCACCTGCTAAAGCAACTTCAGTACTACACCTATCATCGGCTGCCAAATTTGCTAGTGCACCAGCTGCACGTTCCTGAAAATACATGTAAAACAAAGTTAAAATCTGTGATTCCTGAGGAACTCAATTCATCACTTACAAAAGGGTAATGCTAAAGGAGAATAACGGAATGAAGATGAGATAGAAATAGAGTCGCCAGACACTCGTAGATATCCAAAACATATAATGAAGTGGTGACACTTACAAGAACTCCGTCACCACCAGAAGACCATTTAAATATCAAATCAACTAAAGCTCTTACTCCACCAGCCTCAGCAATCGCACCCTATTTTTAATTTAAAGAATCCATTATCAGAACTAGAGGTTAAGAGTCCAACAATGCTACTTCTGAGAAAAATACATATGCAGACAACAGACTTTGTGTTCCTCGCCAACAGAAAGATTCCACAATCCTCCAGCAGCCTCTTCTGCAACTAGCCTGTTCATGGATCTTGCAAGACCTGCAAGAATATCAATTCCACCTTCTTCGGCTACTGCCTTTGCAACATTAGCATTCACAGACAAGTTTGCTATGGCCTACAATCAAAGGAAAAGCATGTTAAAGCTATTTCGGCTCAAACCTATCAACTACAACTAATAGCATCGTAAATACAACGGGTACAAATATAATAGATATCTCAATTATCATCAAAATGGAATAAACCAAAAAAAGTTTTGTAATATACTTATATACCAGTTAGTATATCCACATGAAATTTACCTTTGCCACCTCAGACTGAAGCCCTTCTCTCCAAGACTTTGCCAAGTTTAGAAGGAGTCGTATTCCACCACGCCGCATAACTTCTTCTGCCCTTCCAGAGTCAATACTAGCATTTTCATCATCAATGATAACAAAAGTTGCAAGACCTGTTGCTGCCCTTTCTTGAACATCCTCTTGTAAGCTCTGCATCAAACTAAGTAACAAAGCTGCACCATGATTGAGCCAAAAATTATCCAGACCATGTTGATTGCTCTCAGCAATACGCAGAAGATTGTGAGATAAGATCCACTCAAGCCACATCATTATCTCGTCCAAACTCTTACTTTTATTCTTCAAATTCCTCCAATCTAACAACATGTTTTCCCCTTTCGTTGTAGTATCAGCAAATAAAGAAGCTATTTCCTTCACAACATCAGTGAAAAGGGCAAGCAACAATTTGCCTTTATATTTGCTGACAGTGAAGCCAGCGTCTTCTTCTAGAACTGAACAATTGAAGGCACACAAGACTTTTAAGCTTTGTGATGATGACATTAATCTTGATACAGCGACAGGACCGATATCAGTTCGTGACACATCTAAACCAACCAAGTTAGGTAGCTTATGCCACTGATGTGAAACAGCACCCCACTTCATATTTGAGGTCCCAGCAACTGAGAGAAAACGAACCGATGATACGTTTCCAAGGGCCATCTCATCTACATTCAGACAATCAATGAACCCAATATCAAGCAAATTAGGGCAATGCTTTGATAGAGCATTGAGAGCCTCTGCATTGACATCCCTAATTCCAGAAAGCCTAAGTTTTTTCAACTTATGACAACAAATAGCTATTGCTTTTATAGCATCGCTACTGATCCTTTCACAGAAATCTGGCCCAAGCTGGAGGCTTTCAAGTGCCTGGTGTCGAGCTGCAATGGCAGAAAGTGTAGCATCAGTAATTTTTCTACAGTAATCACCACTTATTTCACGCAAATCCTTTGCCAGAAGAAGAATTATTGCATCAGCAGACTCTGCCCCACGAAACCTGAGCTTCTGAAGACTCTTGCACCTAGAAGCAAGGGAAGCAGCCATTGCAGCATCAATTTTGTGCGCTCGAAGATCAAATGAAGTCCACAAGCATGAAGATAAACCAAGAAATCTCCATGTTCTACAAGTTGATGACAAGTTTGCCCGGTCACGATAATTCAGACAAGAGAAAAGCTGAATGACTGTATCATCAGGCAAACTAGTCCAATCTACAGTTTGTTTATTGTCCAAATCAGCAATCTCACTTTCAATTTCAGGGTAGCTTGGAAAAATCAGCTTCTCCTTCCCTTTTCTTGTCACCTTCCTCCTCACCCTCCGATTCATGTTCCAGCCAATCCCAGAAACCCAGATACCGCCACCCCAAACCTCAGGGAAATTTCGAGCAACACAAAAGAAACACAGGTATACACAAAACCATTCTTTTTCAACCCAAATTCCTAATTCCTTAAGGCGCTGAATGAGGGTATACAAACCGACGCGAACCCTATGCTATAGCTTCAAAACCCTAGTACTCCAAAGAAGGAAGTTATGATTGCGTAACAATTGATTGAAAACTCTTAATGTGAACCCAAAAAAAAAAAAAAAAAAACCCAAGTTTGTCGACAATGGGATGATGAAAAAAGAACAAAGAACAAAATTAATCTGCCTTGTGGATTGATTATAGGAAAGAAAATCGACGCCTCATTAAACCTGATAGTTCTTGCTATCTGGGTGCGCCGGTAAACCCTGAAATCTTCAACCTTTTAGAACAAATCACGACACATTCAATATGATTGATTGAAAAACGTGCCAATTGAGCACAGAATAGATGAAAAGGGAGCGTAGATGGCAAAGAGAGGAAGGGAGAGAGAGGAAGGACAGAGCTAAGAAAGGGTTGGAGAGAATTCAGGCAATGTTTTGACAAAGAGGAAGCTCAAACCCTCAGAGCATGTGTCCACCTCTCTCCCCTATTTTACTTTCTACTGTTGTGAACCAATTGACCACGGGCATATACATAGAGACAGAAACAGAATGAAAGAGAGAGGAAAAATGTGGTTTGGGAAGAAGGAGAAGAAGGAGAAGAAGAAGAAGCAGAAAGGGGGAACGGGGGAAAAGGGTTGGAGAAGAATTACAGCATTGAGATGAGAAAGAAGGTCAAAGAAATATGGTGTTAAGGAAGAAGAAGAATATCAACTCCACAACTAATCCGGAGAAGGAAGAGCACTCACCGTTCTCTTCTTTATATAAATATCATGTGTTTGATGCTGTCAATTCAATTGTATTTCTTTCTACCACATGGGTTTCCAGATTTTGAGTTCTCTTCTCTTGGGGCAGGCCACAACCTGCCCTTAACAATTAAATTTTCTCTCTCTGTTTTTCACCTTTTTAAAGAAAATTTTGTTGATTTACAAACCCAATTACTAATTTTTGGTGTTCAACATAAACAACACCATACCATGTAGATTAATATGTTAATTTAAAACCAACCAACAAGTTTTTAATACCTAATTGTGGTAGTGATTATTTGAATTACTTCCTTACAATATATGAACTAAATTGAAACTTTTAAAATGATAAATCATCATTTTAGTTTATTGTTTAGTTTGCTCAATTTTAACCGTTGATGTTTGAGAAGAAAAAATGGTACAAACCTTTTCATTTACCAACTATGATGTGATATGGTCTAAGTGAGTTTAATAATAACTGATATTGGCATTCCTCTCTAGAAGTCAAAGATTTAATCCCTCATCTCATTATCGTTGTACAATCTGACATATATTCACTATTTACAATGTAGCAAGAATAAATATAGGTGAAAATGGTAGGATTTGAGTGTTACGTCAAGATCTTATCAATCTTTCTCTCGTTGTTATTTGTCGAATATTAAGTATCATAATATTCAAATGCATGGATGACAAGTTCTATGATAAAATCAAATACATTATAAAACTCAACTTTAAATTTGAACGATGATTTATTGTTCTCATCAACCTCAAGAGTTGCAATATTTTAAGAGTGCTTTCGATCATTGTTTGAGTTATAGACATACATCATTTATCACTATGGTAGTGTAATTTACCATTATTACAAATGAATTTACATTCAAGTATAGAAGCACTTCTCAAATGAAGCTGATAAATCGATCTTTAATTCTTACTTAGCATCCATTGATCAACGATAAACTTCTGCACTTGTAATTGTGTTATTAAAAACAGTCGCAGACACTTTTCTTTCAGTTCAAGGATAACTAGCTTGGAGATTGAACCAATAACTTTATAAGATCGTAATTGGTGCCTTATCTGCACGTGAAGAGGTACAAACTCTTTGCAAAGAGTAGATAAGCAAAGTTATGATTGTGCTCCAAGGTCGGCTCAGGAGATCTTGCCCACTCATTGGGAGAAGGTGAGAGAGAGAGAGAGAAACAAGTAACTTGGTAATATGATCTTTAATCTAATGATCAATCACTACAAAAACATCTCAGTTGGGGTGGGGGTGGGAGGAATTGACGGTTATTTTCCAAAAGGTTCCTCAGTAGAAAAGGTAATAAGTTCAGCATATACATAGAGCAGTGTGGACTTCTTAGGTTGATTCATCTCAAAGCTCCATGTACCTCAAAAAGACAACCTTCAACTCCTAGTTGCAAACAATATCAGAGTAAAAGCCTATTGTCCTCCTCTGACAATCCTGGACACTCAACAGTTCCACATCAAACACTTCAAACTGTTTTGAGCTGAAAAATGTAGAAGGCCCCACCTGTGGATAATCAAAAGTCAAATCAATTGAGATGAATCATCACATATCATATTAGTCACAGATACACAAAAAATGGTGACCACCAAAGTAAGTAGACAAGTGAACATTAATGTGAGCATTCTGCCTTTTCAACTTAAAGCAGTAAGCATGGGTATCCATAAGTTTTTCAAGATATGGGAACAGTGAAGACAATTTTACTCCAAGACAAAACAATGAAGTTTATCTGCATATCTGATTAGATAACTGAAATCCAGAATTCCTCCTTTGTCTTACTTGCATGGAAGACATGCCCAAAATGAGTGGAAGACATGCCCAAAATGAGTGGAGCAGAAAACTACCCTGTTTCAGGCAGATGATGGACAGCGAGTTTGTGGCTCTATGACAAGGCAATATGCTCCAGTATCATGCCCATTCTGCAGTTTTCTTTGAATTTAATGACAAGCTTCCGGTTCATATTACGTGCAAGAAGAATAAGCATCAGCTTATACATATTTCAGAAGAAATTTCATTCGTTCCAAGAAGTATGAATAACTATGCAAAGGAGGTTACGTACTGAAGGAGGAATTCACTCAATTCAGTGAAGTTCAAATAGTTCTTCATCTGACCGCTGAAGCTTAGGTTTGCAATAAGTTGATGCAGAAAAGAGTGGCTGTTGCATCTAAATGGGCACAAAAATTTTCACAAGTGAATGCATTAAAGAATTTCACTGTTGCAAATGTGAGGTTGCAAGTATAGGGTTCTTAAGGAAGGTTTACTGCCAAAAGAAGAGGTCTTAAGTAAAGTAGTCCTAGGAGATTCATTATTGAATATAACATCTCTGTCAAACCTTCTTTTCCTATAAAGGCAGGAAAGGGTGATAATATTTCTTCTTAGGAAGATGTTTTTCCAATGTCCATATTAGTGTGTCTACTGAGAATGAAGATCCAGAGAGCCTGTTTTTCCAATGTCCCACATGAAGAGATCTTCAAATAAACTCCGAAAGGAATTATACCCATTGTACTTCTCCAACAAGCTTCAAGATTTTTCGAACATCCACTTTGTGGTTACTGGTTTAGATATAGAACTAAGGTCTTCTGGATTAGTAAGGCCCATTCTCCGGAAATTTGCTCTGAAAGAAAACCCAGAACCTTATATTGTAAAGAACGCGGGGAAATTTTGGAGAGTATCAAGTTTTGAGGGTTTTCTGGGTGTATTTCAAAGGCTTTTCAGTTTTCACAATCAATTACTCCTGTATTTTGAAGGGTATTTTTTTAAAAAAAATAACTTTTTGCAACTATTGTTTCTTTTCTTTTTTATTAAAGCTTGTTCGAGGAAATTTTTGTAATCATATTGCCTTCTTGGGTTGATTTCCTTTCACCAGTTGTACGCTTACTATTATTGTCCTCTTATTTATTAGTTCAACTTATTTGCCAATGCCTGCTAGAGTTCCTCCATTGTATTACTTGTTTATCTCGAGTGGGCGACTATCTAATCTGCCCCAACCTAGTATGTATGTTCTTCTCCAATATTAGTGTGGTCTCGCCTATTGAGATTCTAGTTTTCTGCTAAGCAAGAAAACGTCGCTTAATTTTCTATACGACTATAAACAATCTCATGATAAAAGATAGAGGGTTATCTAGCTGGAGATGACTTCTATGACATAAAAATACAACTGTAGCAAATGGGAGGTCAAATTATGGGTGGTCTTTCATTGCATGAAAAAAAATTGCTGCATATATAACAATCCGTTACAAGAAATTTAAGATGTTTATATAAAACTGAAGCAATAATCATATGCTTGAGAACTCACAGGTGGTCCAAGTTCTGGTGGAATTATTATTCTCCTCTTTCCCCCTGGTCTCATGCCTCGAATTCCTTCCTCGAATCCTACAATATTTCTCTTTCAGATGCTATCTGATTATATTCAACTGTATGTCAATTTGTAATTATATTCAGATGCTACCGAAATAGCCGGATTTTCAACAACAAATAGATCCTTTCATTGATCATGTTATTAATGTTCTAAGTACTTCAAGTCGTATAGTTTTAATTCTATTTTGTCCAACTGGAGATGTATTTTGTAACTCCTTTGACTCGGAGTTTTTCTCCCCCTCTTTTGTAATTTCATTGTAATTTCATACATAAATGAAATTGTCTCAAAAAAAATGTATGTCAATTTCTTCTTACTTTTACAAGATTGGTGAGTGTTTCCCCTTTTCTTTGTGGGTGTGTGTGGTGATGGGGGGCCTAATTTAACTACCTGGGACCAAAGCATTAGTGCCCACACGGATTCTGGCAGGAGAACCCTGTAAGTATGTGCTGTCAATTCGACGACCAGATTCATTATAGCCAACATAGTGAAAAATCACCTGAAAAGTCCTTCACAGTCAAAATGTACACTAGGAAACTCCACTAGTGTCAAAAACATGCAATGATCACTTATTACAAAATCAGCTGTTTATATAGAGGTTGGTGAATTATTTTTACCAACACATTTAAATTGTTCTTACAATTATTTAGATGAAACCAAGAAACATTTTTCATACATTTCCAGAGATCAAGTGAACATTGAAGTTCCTAGAAATAGAAATTCAGCTTTGTCTTTCAGAGAGACCTAATCACTAAACTATGTATCCGAATTAAAATCGTCTTATGTTAACCAATTCTAAGTCATGCTGACTGTAAAAGGTGCACGTGCATATAGCATTTTTATTAAGCTTCTGAGATTCTTATACAAAGTAGTCATCAATGGACCAATAATCTTTTGAGAATTGTAAGTGAATATTCACCGAGTATCATTTAGCCGTAGTAGGATTAGAATAGATTAGGGTATTATGGCCAAATCCTTAATTGATTAGGATTGAGATTAGTTTCCAAAATTGATTAGAATTATGATTAGTTTCCTTGATTTATTAGGATAAGGATTACAATTAGGATTAGTTTGCTTTCAAATTCTCTATAAATAGAAAGATTGCCTTTATGTATTGACAACTTTTGATTCATAATAAAGACTTTGATTTGATTCTTGGAGAAACTTCTCCTTTTATCTCTTAGGCTACATCAATTTGGTATCAAGCAGTTGTCTAGGCCAATGTTAACGGTCGTCGGTGGAAGATCGGGAAACTTTTGGCGACACGATCGCAAGAGGGAGCTTTGTGAGTTATGCTCGTTGTTGAACAATGCACCTCTAATTAGGGAGAACCCTTGAAATTCCAAAAAAGAAAGAAGAAACTGAAGATTTTTCAAGATTTTGCAAGAATGGACTTACACTGATCAAAGAAGATGTCCAAGAAAAAATCCATTAGTTTGTATACACAAGAAAATCAATTCTACTTCCAAAAACAGTGCTGGAATTTTGACTCAAGTGATTCTGAAGAAGAATTCCAACATATTAATTTTCCCCATGTCCGATTTCCTCGAAGAACTTATCATTATCCACATTAGAAATTTAATTTTAGTGATTCTAGTGACTCCACTGACGTTTCTAAGGCAGTTTGGGACAGAATAAGAAGGCAAAAATATTGACAAAGGGCCCAACAATCCAATCAAATCCGTTTTTCAAGAAACTACCCGGCAAGACTTTAAGAACCACAAGGAATTCAAAATCTTCCTACAAGAAACCAACATTTTAATCAGCCCATCCAGCCAAGAATTGGTGCTCTTGGAAATCAATTGGCAAGACTTCAAGAACCTCAAGGAACTCAAGATCTTCCGGCAAGAAACCAACATTTTAATCAACCCATCAAAACTAATGAAAACCAGCACTTGGGAAGAGATTTTTAGAGATCAATTACCGGGATATATGAAGGAAGATTCAATGTCTTTGGATGAAGGCTTTGTTGAGCATCATGAAAACTTAAATATGGCTCGAAAAAAGAAATATTATGATGAAAGAACACCCATGAATCATCCCAAAACCAATTTGGAGGTCGAAGCATTTTCAAGAAAACAGAAATATTCAAATAAAAACATTTATTTGGAGGACTTTCGAAAGAGAATGATGAAATTTGGGTTCTTTTGGAAAAAAAATAAGGAAAGGTATAATTATAATCAAGATTTTTCAAGAAACCATCAAGAATTACATTTAGTCACTCAAAAAGATCAAGAATTCATCCACTGGGTTGTGAAATTGCACAAAAAATGAACAGAGTAGAAGAAAATAAAAAATCAATTGAAGACAAATCTAATAAGAAAGGTAGAAAGATCGAAGAGGAGCTTATGTTGGAAGAAGAAAAAATTGATGAAACTAACATAGAGGTTGCTCAATTCGAATCAGATGATGAGGAACAATTAATCAATGAAATCAACGATGGAGGTGTTGAAGAAGATGAAGCCACTACAAAGAATGTGTCAATTTGGTTAGATCAATTAACTGAGACACACAACCAACTAGAATTACCTCCACCGCAAGAGGATAGAGCAAAAATTAGCCTTGGCCACAAAGAAAGACAACAAGAGAATCAACAACACAAATGGTATGCAAAAATGTCCAAGATTTACCAAGGATCATTCAAGACAACCAAGTTTATATCAGAGAAAATATTAGGAGGATGTAAATTCTTCAAGTGTGGAAGAAAAAGATACTCATGGGCAACCTAATTCAAAGAAAATTGAAAATCTTTTTACTCCATTCTTTGAAGGGCCTGCATATATTTTAACAACAAAAGATTTTTTGAACAACTTAATTCTTAGGTTAATTGATGATAGCATTGATGGAAATAATTTTCCCTTTCAAGAATCAAATATTCGATATATTGGCGTGGCTCGTGAAAATCGGTTGTTATTGGTGCCCGATGTTCAAAGATGTGTCTATTTGAGTGACTTACTTTTTATTTTTATCTTCATTTTATTTTAAAACTCGAGGACAAGTTTTTTTTTTTTGTGTATGGGGGGTGGGGGGAATAGAATTATGTAGTAGGATTAGAAAAAAATTAGGGAAATCCTTAATTGATTAGGATTGGGATTAGTTTCCAAGATTGATTAGAATTAGGATTAGTTTTCTTGATTTACTAGTGTTGAAAATGTTGTATTTGCCTTGAGGGCGGTTTAGTGTGTTGAAAATGTTGTATTTTCCCCAAGGGCGGTTTAGCTTTTTTTACTTGTCTCTACTATTTTTGGGTTTGCCCGGGTCCACTTATACGTTGTATCTGTGGTGTTTTAGTGTGTGGAAAATAATAAAAATTCTTCTATTGTGGTTTTTTCTCCCTAACCTAGGGTATTTCACGTAAACTTGTCTTCTTCTTTCTTCTACCCTTCTTTATTTCAATATGGTATCAGAGTAGGGTGACAAAACCCTAGCCACCATTAGCGAAGGCATAGCAGACATCGTAGACACCGCCGTTCAAGCCGTCGTCGACAGGTACCTCCAGTCGATATTCCGGCAGCCGTCACAGGGAGACCCAAGCAGCAGTGCGCCTACCCAGATCACGCCGGTGTACCAGGGAGACCTGAGTAGTAGCACGCCTACCCAGATCGAGCCAGCGTACCTCCAACCAACCCAGCCACGTCTTCGATCGACTCAGTCGGTGTCGTTAGTTCCATTCACATCTGTCCAGCCTACGCAGGTTGCACCAGCGCCTTAAGCCCAGTCGTCACTTCTCCCGTTGCGACCCAGATCAAGCTGGCGGCCCTAGCCCAGCAGTTTTCGTCTCTTCCGATCGCGGCCCAGATCGCTCTGGCGGCCATAGCCCAACAGTCGCCATCTCTTCTGGTCGCGGCTCAGATCGCATCAGTGCCTCCAACCCAACAGCAGTTGTTGCGTCTGTTTGCGCCATCTCAGCTGGATCAGTCCAGCCTTGGTAAACCTTGAAGCCCCTCTGTCTCAACCGATCTCCTTTCAATCGAATCAAGATCCTTCTAACACTCCGTATACGGGTGAATCCTCATATTTTCCAGGTGGACAGCCATCGACTACAAGAGGCACCTATCCTCAATATGCACCGGCTAAGCAGGGGGCAGTGGGTTTGACTGGATTGTCTCCAATGGTGGTTCAACAGTAGTTAATTAGTCTCCAACAACAGATTGTAGCCCTTGGAACGGCTATACATCCTCAGTCAGCAGTAAATTCTGTTATGTCTTCTAGCCTACCAATGTACTCAGAAAATCCGGTAACTTCTTTCCCTACTTTACCTTCAACGAATATACTATCTAGATCTGTGGGAAATTCTACAGGGAAAAAATTGAATGGTCAGAACTCGTGGTCTCAGTCCATCAAAATGGCCCTTGTAGGGCGTCACAAATTTGGGTATTTAATAGGTGAGATACCGAGACCTCGACCCGGCAATCCTTAAGAGCTTATTTGGAACAGAGAAGACTCCTTACTTCGCTCGGTGTTGGTTAACAGTATGGAATCATAGATAGGTAAACTCCTACTGTATGCAGCGACTGCTCGGGATATTTGGAAAGCCGTTCAGAAATTGTACTCTAAGAGGCAGAATGCATCACGGTTATACACACCTTGCATAAACAAGTTCATGAGTGCAAGCAAGAGACTATGGATGTTACTTCGTATTTCAACAAGCTATCCTTAATATGGCAGGAGATGGACCTGTGTCAGGAAATTGTCTGGGAGTGTCCGTGTGGTGGAGTACAACATTTCAAAATTGAGGAAGTTGATCGTGTTTATGACTTTCTCGCCGGTCTAAACTCCAAGTTTGATACTGTTCATAGTCTGATACTGGGGCAGAGACCGGTTCCTTCTCTCATAGAAGTATGTTCGGAAGTCCGATTGGAGGAAGATCAATCAAGTGCTATAAACAACCCGAGTGCCAGCTCCCTTGACTCTACAGCTTTTGGTGCAAAATCGTCTAGGTCCGATGGTAACAAGCAAAACAGTAAGTCTCCTCCAATATTTGAGCACTGCAAAAAACCCTGGCACACTAAGGATCAATGCTGGAAGCTACACGGTTGGCCCCCAAATGGCAGACAGCGCCCTCCGAATGATAAGTCAAAATTTGGTCAAGCACTCGCGAGTGAATCTACTAATGGAGCATCACAACCACGGGTGCATCACCAAAAGATGAGCCTCCTGTTGCTTCGCCGAGTACTGTCCATGAATCAGAACCGGCAACGGCTCAAGATCGTGATACCTCTGTGCTTGATAATACTGGTAAGTGTGTTGAGGGTGGTGTAATTGAAAATAGTGAAACTGTTGAGACTGCTTTAGATAATGCAAAGATTGCTGATGGCGATGGGTCATCAGGAGAGACTCAAGAGGATGGGAACTTGCTATGTGTAATCGAGTGTGACCACTGACCTAGTACTAGTGAGGAGACAGGTAAAGCAAGGGAGTATGATGCCTCTCTTGATATGCCCATTGCGTTGCGGAAAGGGACCAGGTCTAGTACCAAGTACTCCATGCATAGTTTCTTGTTTTACGCTAACTTGTCCTCTGAGTTTAGAGCCTTCACTACTAACCTGGATACTGTAACAATACCGACCAATGTGAATGTGGCCATGGAAATTCCCGAATGGAAGGCAGCGGTTATGGACGAGATGAAAGCTCTTGAGACGAATAAGACATGGGATCTTGTGGCTCTCCCTAAAGGGCACAAGACTATCGGGTGCAAATGGGTATTCACTGTTAAGTATAAGTCTGATGGAACATTTGATAGATACAAATCAAGGTGGGTAATTAAAGGGTTTACTCAGACGTACATGATTGATTACTCAAAAACTTTCTCTTCAGTGGCAAAACTAAACACGATTCAGGTTCTTCTCTCGGTGGCTATTAACAAAGATTGGCCTCTCCATCAACTTGATGTGAAGAATGTGTTCTTAAATAGTGAATTAGAGGAAGAGGTCTATATGAATCCTCCTTCGGGGTTTGAAACAGTCTCTGAGAGCTTGGTTTGACAAATTCACCACCTTTGTTAAGTCCCAAGGTTTTATTCAGGGACACTCAAATCATACCTTGTTCACAAAGAAGTCTGCATGAGGGAAGGTGGTTGTCCTGATCGTGTATGTTGATGATATTGTTTTATCAGGGGATGATACCGCTGAGATTACCAGATTAAAACAGAGAACGGCAGGTGAATTTGAGATTAAAGATTTCGAGAGTTTAAAATATTTTCATGAGATGGAGGTGGCAAGATCAAGAGAAGGAATATTTGTGTCTCGATGAAAGTATACCCTTGATTTGTTGAAAGAAACGGGTATGACTGGTTGTAAACCTATTAACACCCCTGTTGAAGCCAACGCTAGGCTAGGAGACTCAGCTGACGAAGTTCCTATCAATAAAGAAAGGTACTAACGTCTGGTAGGAAAGTTAATTTATTTGTCTCATACTAGACCAAATATATCCTATGCCGTCAGTGTGGTTAGTCAATTTATGCAGGCACCTTACAAAAGACATATGGAGGCTATTACTCGAATCCTGAGATATTTGAAATCTACTCCAGGAAAGGGCCTAACGTTCAGAAAACATGACAGAAGACGCATTGAGGTGTACACTGATTCTGATTGGGCAGGATCTGTTACTAACAGAAAATCAACGTCAGGGTATTGTACCTTTGCATGGGGTAATCTCGTGACTTGGCGAAGTAAGAAACAGGAGTGGTTGCTAGAAGTAGCGTTGAAGCAGAGTATAGGGCTATGAGTCTGGAAATTTGTGAAGAGGTGTGGTTAAAAAACGTCTTATCTAATCTCCATCAAGATAGCGATACTCCTATGAAACTCTATTGTGATAACAAGGCAACTATAAGTATGGCTAACAACCCTATGCAACATGATAGAACTAAACATGTGGAGATCAATAGACACTTCGTTAAAGAAAAGTTGGATAGAGGCAGTATTTGCACACCCTACATTCCTTCTAGTCAACAAGCTGCTAACATTCTCACTAAAGGGCTACCAAGGCAAAGCTTCGATACGTGTATTAGCAAGTTGGGTCTTATTTGACTTATACGCCCCAACTTGAGGGGGAGTGTTGAAAATGTCGTATCTGCCCTAAGGGTGGTTTAGTTTTTTTACTTGTCTCTACTATTTTTGGGTTTGCTCGAGTCTACTTATACATTGTGTCTGTGGTGTTTTAATGTGTGGAAAATAATAAAAATTCTTCTATCGTGGTTTTTTCTCCCTGACCTAGGGTTTTCCACATCTTTCTTCTAACCTTCTTTATTTCAATAATTAGGATTGCTTTTGTTGATTAATTAGGATTAGGATTAGGATTAGTTTGCTTTCCGATTCTCTATAATAGAAAGATTGTCTTCTTGTATTGACAACTTTTGATTCATAATAAAGACTTTGATTTAATTCTTAGAGAAAGTTCTCCTTTTATCTCTTAGGCTACATCACCTTCTAGGATTTCTTACATGAACAATCTTTAAGGTGCCAATCTTGTTGGCTGACATCAGAGATTGGAATTCATTTCCTGGAAATCTAAATTTTCGACTCATCTTCTCCTCTCTCTCTCTCTCCCTCTCTCTAACAAAAATGAACTCTCAATCCACATTGACACCATAAAATGCAACAAACGAATGGGCTAGCCAAACAATATTCAACTGAATGCATGCTAAACTCCCTTCCAGCCCATTTTATCAATTATCATCTAAGGATAGAAATATGTGTTAGATGCCAAAGTTAAGGCATAATAAGAATGCCAACACTTCATTTCACAGTATAAAGGGAATTTTGAAACTATACCGTATTGGTTTGCTAATCCTGAATATTACACCACTAAAAGATAGATATTGTCTCTGCAAGAAAATTGAAGAAAAGATATTGTAGTTATGAAGAGAAGAAAATCAAACCTGTTGACCATCCTTGGGGCAATCACCATTACCAACTTCGATATCCCAATATATGAGCCCAGAGTCACGTTTAACATAGGTCTCTGGTGCTATAACCTTAACCTCAAAACCTGAGCCACACATGATAAAAATCTGTAATGTTTAATATGCATTTGACTTGATTTACTCTCTGTTCTTTCCAGGAAATACATCAAAGTTACATTTAGAAAGGCAATGCCTTGAAGATACCCTGATAGGGCTATGATATAGAAGCATGATCTATACCTTCTCTGACAAAGCTTGGAAAGTCATCAGGTGCATTGTTTTCCCTTTGTCTCCGTTTGTTTTGCTCTAGTAAGCGTCTTTCATCATATGGATTCTTATTCTTCGTCTTGGCAGAAGAATGCCGAGTTGGAAACAAAGCTGTAGTTGATAAGAAAAATAGGAGAATCTTTCGCCTGGAATCCTCATTGGATAACGATATATAAGAATTCTCTCTGCTGAGCATGCACAGAAAATTTTCTGGTCAGCATTTATAATATGATCACAAGATACCTTCTTCACTATGAAATACAAATCAGTAATCACGATCATCAACCAATACTCAAAGTCTAACCGGCTGTGATTGAAACTATGACATGAGCAGTGGCGCTGTACTTGCTTGATTTGAGTTATGAAAGCTCTTGATGTTGCACATCCTGAAAAGGCCCTGTCTGCCAGAGGGCGTCAATAGACTCATAAAACCAAAGGAACAGGCAGAGATGAACCAATACAATATTCAACCCAATTCAATGAGGCATGCATTTAAAAACAGTGAAATTGCCACTTTATCTGTTAACTAACTATTGAACCAAAGGCTTAAGTTAATAGATTATTGTAAATGTAATTATAACAATTCTTGTAAGTACAGGCTTGGGAATGATTTTGAAATGATTGAATTATTTTTATCATGTTAAACACACTTCTAATGACTCAAAATCAATTAAATGTTTAGTTTTATACTTTTAAACACATTTTTTAAACTATTAAAATTGATTTTGAAAGATTAAAAGCATTTTACGAGTAATTTTGAAAATGATAAAAATGATTTTAACCATTTTAGAATCACTCCCAAACATATCTTTAACACTTCCTCATTTATGTTCTTAAAAGAAAATACTGATAAATGAGAGTCAATATTGTTAGGAGTGCAAACAAAATCGCATATTGGTTAGAGAAGGAAACAATCAGTAAGGACAATTATCTTCATTGGTATGAGGTTTTTTTTAGAAGAAATCAAAAGCAAAGTCACAAGGATAAGTAGACAATATCATACCATTGTGGAGATACGTGGAGGGAATCCATTGTCCCTATAATTGGGAATGAAATAAAATTTCGGAGGTACATAAGAATTCTTACTTTATACCCTGTTAAATCACCCCTGAATCTAAAAACTCAGGTACCCGAAAATTTAATTATACCAATACAATAATCAATATATATTCTGGTAAATGAATAGCTTAGATAAGCTCAACTACGAAAAAATGAACTTGCAGAAGGGGAAGGAGGGATCACTAAAGGCGATAAATCGCACTCCCTCTTCTACAAGCAACTATTGAGCAAAGCAAGGAAGATGATACGAAACAAATTGCCAACAATATTGATAATCTGACTTCAATCAAGAGAAAAATCAATCGAAATAACCCAATTAATAACAAAGTTCATTGTGAATATACAAAGGTAGAAAGTACCCAGAATGCAAGAATTAATCTCTGTACATTTCATCGCATATTGAAGATATGAAAGAAGAAGATAGGGAGTGGAATGGATCTTACAAGAAATAGAATGGCCGGAGGTAAGAGAGGGCGTTGAGCAAGTAATAAGCATATCTTCTGCAAATAAAATGGCGGAAAACGCTATGGCATGGCCGTTTTCCCGTTATTCCGAAGGCATTATCTTCAGTTTTCTAACTAAGATCGTATGTTATCTCATTTCTTATGGCGCCCTTTTACGATTTTTCCGAAATGCCATTTATCCACTATCGCCGCAAATGACCCATCTACGGCTAAGATTATTACCATTTCTTTTTTTATTTTTTTAAATTTTGAAAAGTTTTGTAAATATTTAATATTTTTCTTAAAGTATGTTATACATGTTTAATCCTTTAACTTCGTTGTCATCTTTTTTGTCCGGTCACTAATTTTCTAATTAAAATAATTAGGCATTCAAGTTTTTTTTATCGGACTTAGGCCATTCAGTTTTTAACTTTATTTTTATTCACCACTCAAAAAATTTTTAGTAGCCTTTAAATATTGAAAATGTAAAATTTGAAAACTAAATCTCGAATAAGATTCGAATTAAATAAATTTTGAAAAATACAATCAAATATTTATATAATTATTTCAAATTATGGTAATCATTTTCTTGAGTTGATTATTTCATCCCAATAATTTATGTATATATTCATGATCGTGAATAGTTATTCAATTACTCTCTTGAAGAAAAAAGAGAGAAAATCTCCTAGAAAAATATATGAGTAGAGTATTTTGAAGTCATATTGACATTAAATTTTATCTAAAAACCAAGAATGAGATGTAATTCAGAAGAGATAATAGTTCAAATATTCTTTTCAATACAACACAAGGAAACTTCAAAGTATAATTTCAAAGCAATGTCAATGTCAATATGCTAAAAATGAGACGTTTTTATTTTATTTATTTTATTTAACTATTTTTGAGGTTGGCAGCTTTGAATATACACTCCACTTTCCTTTTTGCAATCGAGACTTTTTCCAAGCACAAGAAGGCCCACAATATATCTGATTTATCAAAGCCCATGCTTGTGTTGGCCCATAGAATTTGTTCTTTTCATCTTATTTCGATATGGGTTTTCCTTTTGTGTGTTATTGGTAGAGACGAGTTAGGCCGACTAAAAGTCTAAAGAGATAGAAGACATAAAAATAGAGATATAAGCACAAGTTGAGATACCAAGGTAAATGAGACTTACATCCGACCAACGGTCACCTGTAACTTTAAAACTTAAAGGTTAGTTCAAGTGAATTGCTCGAAACCTAAAGTGAACTCAGATGACCCACAAGAGAATTTAGAGAGAACTCAGATGACCCACGAAATAGCCTAGACGGATTAGGAAAACCCATTGAGGAGTCTTAACTGAACTCAGAGAATCCATAGAGAACATGACAGAAGCCTAGTAGTAACAGTACAAAGTCATAATGACAATTCATGGATAAGTTAAGTCAAGCATATTTGACATTGGTAGTCATTTTGGCAAGGTGGAGTTGTAATCGTTCAAAGTATAATAACTTAGCGATGTTGTGGATTAATGAAGTTTTGTTATGAGATTAGATATCCATTACATAATATCAAATCTATATATAAGCAATCAGAATTACTCGAATTTTACCATTAGAATCAATTTTCGGCATCAAGACGACCCAGAAGAAACTTCCAATGAAATAAAGCTTCTTTGGATAACAATATCAGAAATCCCCTCTGGCCATTCTTTTCAAGATGTATGATAATATATATATATATATATATATATATATATATATATATATATATATATATATATATATATTTCCTTTTTATGAGTTCAACGTGCCATGTAGGGTGGGAGGATATACATCCTTTTAAAATGTATCTGGCCGTATAATTAAACAATCGCTTTCTGCTAAAGTGGCATTTTCCCTCTATATCTAACCATATGTCAAATATATTCAATATCAATAACTTATTTACTTGTTTTAAGCACTTATATTGTCCGTGAGAAAGAAAAGGGTCTCCATTGATCTTAATTTGACCATATGATTTCACTGTCCTTCCCTCTCTCACTCGCAAAATCTAACTTAATTCATTAAAGGAGAGAATTGGGCAGAGCTAACAAACCTAACCACTACCAGCATCTCCAAAACAAAATTTTCCATCCTCCATAGTCATTAATTAACTCAAAATTCCCCATAAGGAAACACAAGAAACAGATCAACGTTGGATTGGCAACACCGCCCACGGGTTGATGGCCACAGAGTGACGCTGCACACCACCTGCTGCTGGATGGCGTGTGGTCGTAGCAGCTGAGGTCGAAGAAGACGAAGAAACCGCCACACGCTCACATTGAGGGCACATGGTGAGGGTGGTAGGAGGATTCATATGCATATAGAGCTGTGGAGAAAGCTTGAGTGCTCTCAACTCTTGCACCTCCTTCTGTAGCCTTCTGTTTTCCTCTGTTAGATTCTCACAGCACCTCTTCAAGTACTCACAATCTACTTCTGTTTGCTTCAATTTGGTCCTGCCCCATCCAATTTCCACACCAATTAATCCCACTAAACTATTCTAATTCCAATTAAAATAATAATAATAAGTAAATCACCATTTGGTCTCTACTTAAAGAATTTCAATTTAGTTAAAGTTAATTTTTACCGAAATATGTTAATAGATATCATAAGGTTTTTTACTGGCTAAATTTAAGATTTATCGAAAATATACTTATTAAAATTGAGCAACTCATGAGTTTTGAAAAATAAAAATTAAAAAGTTCAAAATTTTAAAATTTTAAAATTTTAAAAAATTTGGTCACGTGCAATTGGACGAATGGGAATTAGGGATATGTATTTTAAAAAATCTGTGATGAGAAAGAATATCATTGATGATGGATGCAACAATCTTTATATGACAATTTTGACCCTCCTACTTAAATGCAGGAGGCAGAGCATTTATTAATTACGAAAGCAACAACTCCTCCGCTTTTAACGAGATTACGATTCTAGCCCTGGATGTGGAATGAATTGACTTCTAAGTTCTCTAACCACAGTGTAAAATGTCCATAGTACCCCGACTTTGTAAGTAAAATTTACTCACCTTGCCCTTCTGTTTTGAAACCACACCTCCACTTGTCTTGGTCTCAGATTCAACTGCTTTGCAAGTGCCAGCTTTTGCTTCTGACATTTATAGAAAAACATAAAGCAAAATAAATAAACGAACAAATTAACTTTAAAGTTGAATTAACCGTAAATGTATGTAACAGAAGGTCGGTTTGGATTCACTCAAAAGAAAAAAAAAATGTTTTTTTAAAAAAATGTTTTTATTTAAATATTTACTATTTTAGTGGTTATCGGATAAAAATTAAACTATTCAAACAATGCCTAAGTTTCTCAATAAAACCTAATTATGTCAATTAAGTGCAATTAGATATTTTGATTATAACTGAACCGCATATTTGACTAAAACGTTCAGCTATTTGACTAAAACGCCCTCGTCAGACGCAATAATTACGGAAATTGCCACCAATCATTTATATTACATGAAGTTGAAGGGAATCGATCCCTTCCCACCGAGCAGAGAGGAATCGTACGAAAATGACCAAATTGCCACTTACTGGATTGAGCGTATTGTGCTCTTTGAAGGTCTCCTCAAGTACCATCGACTGTTCCTTCGATAGCCTCAACTTCTTTCTCGAGGCGTCGCCGTCGCCGCCTCCGCCGTCTTCATCGTCACTCCCTCGCGAGCACGATGCTCTCTCCGCCTCCGCTTCCGCTTCAGCCTCTGCCTCATCTCCGACCGCTTCTCTCTCGCTCCTCTTTCCACTGATGCTTGAAATCGTACTGTTCGGAGATGAAACGCCGTTCTCTTCCTCGCCGTCCATGCCCGTCGGCAGCCGATTCACGTCGATTCCTCTAAGAAACGACCTCGAATCGGCGTTCCGATCTAAACAAGAAAACAGTAACGACGGTTCAGAAACTCAGTCAGCGTAAATTATCAAAATCATCAGTTCTTTCAGAAACGAACGATAATCGCGAAATCGAAGAAGAAACATACAATCGTTCAAAATAATCACAGATCCAACACAAAAACTCTAAAACAAAGAAAGTAGAGAAATAAAATAAAAATAAAAAAACCGAATGAAAAGCTAACAACAACAAACGAAATCAACAAAATTACCAGAAAATTGAAAATGCTCATTCCAAGAACTCTTGCGGAGATGATTATGCATGGAGTTATTGGACGGCCTCTGCATGTGAGTCGTAACTCCAAACCCTAAACTCAAACTCAGCCCCAACTCATCATCTCTTCCGCCCATTCTCTGTTCTTCCTCCAAGAATCAAACACTATACAGAACAGAAGAGAATAGAAGGAAACGAAACGAAACGAAATGCAAGGACGAGAAAGAAGTATGAGTAATTAATTTAGTGTTTGGATTCCGGGAAAGCAGAGAGGAAAGAAAATGGTGGGAAAATTGGGCAGACGGTGCAGCAGAGAAATGTCATAGCTTTTGCTGGTAATTTGCAGCAGTGTAAAAGCATGGATGGGACTATATATACAGGAAGAAAAGAAGGAGAATTAAATAAATAAAATAAAATAAAATGAGAGAGAGAGAGACACGAGGGGTGTAGATTTAATCATCACTAATGTCAGAGAGGCTATTGGCTCAATCATGATAAAATGGCTTTTCTGTAACCCTCTTGTTAGGGTTTTAACTTTTTTAACCCCCACAAACTAACCATGGTTGCGTCAAAAAAAGTTTTACCATGGTTAACCCGAAAAGCAGTTCAGTTGAGTTTTTTCTTTTCTTTTCTTTTCTTTTTAACTTCAAAAGAAAAAAAAAAAAGCGGCTTTCCCGCTCGTTGACCGAGTACATGTCCACGCGCTTGATGTGAATGTCACGCGCAATAAATTATCAGTTCATGATTATGCTACTCGAAATCACGTGCAGTGGGACCAGAAGGAAGTGGGGCCCAATGGTTGTACCGGTCCTTGACAGCTCCACATCACGAGGCAAATTGGTTATATCCATAGGTTTTTCAGATGTCGGAGGGCCCACGTGATGGAGCTATGGCGCGTGTTGTTGTAGGCGCGTGAAGGAAGAGTTGCCCATAATGCCATCACATGCAAATGCTACTTCCCAATTTCAATTCAAACTCTATAATAAATAAAAACTCTATAAACATGGGATTTGACTTCTGGATTCCAATTCCATTGTGACTGATTTAAAATTGTCAATAAAAGCCTAATAAATATAATTCAATCTATTTTCAGTAACTCATTTATCTACCTGACCTAAACATAATATAACTTTCTTTTTTTTAGACAATAATCATATTTGTTTCTTTTTCCCTACCAAAAAAAAAAAAAAAAAAGCGCATTTATTTTGTGAATTACAAGTCAAACATTCTTTTACAATTAACCGTTATGATTTTTAAATCAGTAAAATAACGTAAATTTATTTTGACCTTGTATTAATTTACAACTAAAATTTTTAGTTTCTTCGATTTTGACCTTAAATTAAAATAAATATTAAAATTTTACCCCCAATTCAATTTTCACTGATATGCTACTTAATTTTATAGAAAACTATGTAAAAATCTTTGAAATTTTATTGTTACCGATGAAGTAAAGTTTAAACAAATATAAGTTGGACTAATGGACAATTTGATCATTGAATAACTGTGTCAAAATTCAAGTCCATTAAATTCATACCACAATTGGTTTAAAAATTCATCGAACACTTAGGAACATAGTGTTTGGTTAACATTATTTTCAACAACGATTTATTAGAGGAATTTGAAACACTTTTAAAAAAAAAATTACGTACTTCAGAGAAAGGGTGAGGTTCCAAAAACCAAGATCCCTTCAAGAATCCTCTTTTATGTGAGGTTTAATCCGGCTTTTCAAACGGTCCTATTTTTAGTATTTTTTTTCTTAATACTTTCAATCATGAATGTAGAAGATTTGATGAAGAATTGGAAAAAACTATGACTAACAGATGATGAAAAAGCATTAAAGGAAGATTGTGTTCTTGATATGCCACAGAAAAATAATTTCCATCTAAACTTCTGCTATTGGAGAAATTTTTTTCTCAAAATTTTGTAGCTATAAGTATGATAAAGAATGCTATGACAAATGCTTGGAAGACAAAAATGGGTTTTTCCATTGAGTCTCTAGGCCAAAATCTTATCTTTTTCAAATTCAACTATGCTCAAGATAAAGAATGGGTCTTCAATTCCGGTCCTTGGATCTTTGACAAACATCTTTTTGCTATTGAATTTCCAAAGGCTGACCTATGTATCTCATATTACGAATTCAAGGAAATCACTTTTTTGATGAGGATGTTAGATCTTTCTCTTGGATATCATAACAACGATATGATTGAAAAAAATGGAAACATGTTAGGAATATTCATCGAGGTTGATGCATATCAAGATGATTTTTGCTGGAGGGTGGGGGGACATGAGGATTCGTGTAGCAACAGATATCTCAAAACCTCTTAAGCGTGAAATTAAAATTAAATCAACCTCTCATCCAGAGGGCCAATGGTTCAACATTCGCTATGACAGACTCCCATATTTGTGTTTCATGTGTGGTCACATTAGCCATTTAATCAAGACCTGGCAAGATAGATCAAAAGAAAAGGATAAAGAATTACTTCAATATGGTCCTCGATTGAAATATCAAGGACCTACCCAATTCAAGAAGAAGACTCCACCACCATCGTATGAAAAAAAAATGAGGAAAAAACCACAGGGACCTCCCAAAAAATAAATCTGACCATAAGACAAAAGAGGCCGATATCAGTATAGTAAATGATCCTGAAACAAGATCAAAACCTCCATTTTCAGAAGCTTTACAAAATATCATGGAGACCAAGAAACTCAATGATAAACCCTCTATTCCAATTATTTCTTTAGCATTAATACAAAAAAGGGTAAAAACTAGCATGGAAGATATATCTCATATCAATTCAAATACTATTTCTACTTTTGATTGGGAAGATAGCTTTCTAGACTCTCCATTTACTGATGCAACTAGTTCATTACCTGAAAAAAAAAATTAAAGAACTGGAAAAGGGAAAAAAAGTGTTGAATATTTCACCATCTATCATCAAAGCAAAAATGAAAAGGAGTACAAGAAGTTTTATATATATATATATATACACACAGAGATTATCAACAGAGTTTATGTTCATCAGAAACACTTTCACAACTACGCAACTAAACCACTACTTTTATGTCTCATATTCCAAAAACTCATGTACATTTAGTAATGGTATGCAGTCTATCAAAACTAAGACCCCAAAATATATAAACCTACAACGCAGCGGGAAACTATCGTCGTGTGGCAGTTGACAACTCAACTTGTTTTTGGAACTTGATTGCTATCGAGGGGGAACATAAAACATTGAAAGCATGAGCTAAAGCCCAATGAGTGGTAATTTGATATGAACATAAGTTTTCCCTTTCTAAAATATCGATGAAGTTTATCAATGTTACAGTTGATGCCCTAAATCTCGTGATTTTGTAGTTTGTAATTGTATTATACAAAAAAACTATTTAATAAAATAAGAAGTATTTTATTTGACATTTAGTTTCATTAACCAACAAAGACCAATAAACTAAGATCCAGTGTTATCTTCTCTAACTTAAACATGTATGTGAAGACACGCAAGTGGATCATGTTTAAGTGATAACTTAAACGATCTATATTAGATGGATAAGGTTGGATACCTGATTCTGGTAACACGACAAATACGACCTGCTTTGTAGTTGTTACAATTATTTTAAAATAATACAAATGATCTAATCTTGATCATTCATGTGGAGACATGTAAGCAGGGGTATTCTATACAAAGAGTTTGTATAATACAGAATCACGAAATGAATAGTCCTCAATATAACACCGTTGCTAGAAGAGACTCATATTTCACTAGGATGAATATAAATGACTTAACTTGAGTTCTGAGTGAGTTGTGAACTTCTACATATGAAGACGGTCCTTTGATCTGCATGAAGGAAATCGAACACAAGGATTTACATGAGCAGCAGAAAGATTATTCTAAATTACAATCATATATGAACATTACAATTACAGTCATAAACAGAAACATACGGTTATGCATTCATTACATAAATTACAGCATGAAAATACAAATGATCAAGCAGAACTCTACATACATTTGTAGACTCATCTCCACACTCATTGATCATGAACGCTCGAACATAGCAACCTTGAACGCTCGAACAACACGACCGCTACGCAGCACGTACACCACAAACTCGAACTCAATGATCGCCTCGGTCACAAACACCCCAAGAGCACGAACAACCTCCACAGAACCTCGACGGTGTCGAGTTAAGTATGACACCACCAAGAAGGCTACCTTGGTATTATCGGTGTGAGAATCCGAGGGGTGGGCTCTGTGTGAACGTGGTTTGAGGCAGAAGACGGAGGAATCAACAATTGTGTAAACGATTTAGTAAGTGGGAGATAGATGAACCTATCGTATAGGTCGATGCCCAATCGTTTAGCAAAAGCTAAGTGATCGTCTAGCAAAAGCTAAGCGATCGTTTAGCTCATCGCTTAGTTGCGTGTCTGTCGCCTACAAAAACTACACAATCGTTTACCTTGGTCCAAGTTGAGTTGTCGCTTAGTAAATCGTATTTACTTGACAACTACCGTGAGATTAATTTTCCAATAGAGAATTCACAAAAGCTCAAACTTCAACATTATTAAAACTAGAAAATCAATTTTCTTTTTATCTCACGGTTACCACGAAACCACCAATAACCTCCCACTCCATTGGTTATTACAGAAAAAGATTTAATTATCCAATAATTAATATTATTATAAATATAAATAATAACTAACTTATCATAATATATTTATAACCTATAATTTTAATATTTCATCTCATGAGACATATAAACTATAGTTCTTTTTCTATTCCATGGTATTTAATGTATATCTCATTTACATTAATCATCCACTAGATGTATCTCATACATCATACCGATCATATCATATATAATCGAATTACCTCTTGTCAATTTGAACATTTCAAATCAATACCAAGAACTAATCCTCAACTAAATCCATTGAGCTACCAAGGGGACCTTACGGTTCTGTAGCTCAAAGCTCCAACGGTACGTGAATAACTAACTAAACTCTTTAGTCACGGGATCCACCATCCGTTAACTGCCAGACACTTCACTAAAGACTAACAGCTGAACTCTTCTTACCACAGACATATTATGTGTCCATCTTAACCAATCAGCAGTGTGATAACTCTTCACAGATCGCTCGTAAGTACAGTTGAGCCAATAACCGTTATGCCCCGTAGTTACATCTAACTCCTTAAGTACCATTGATCCCTCTAATGAACATAAGTCAAAGTCCTACTATGACTGAGTCCTCTCTTCTAAAGAGAAGCTATGATCACTATGTTCAAGCCCTGGAATCAACCCTTAAGGGAGCAATCTCTCTACTTATCCCTGATTCAAGAAAGAAGTGAATTCCATCTTGTAGATTAAGTTCCCAGCTCCCAGATCAGACAAGTCCCCAAAAAGGTAAGCATGTTAAGTTGGCAATCTGGCCATTCTCACCCATATTAATCAAAGAACCACCTTCAAAGGCAAGAGTTCCCAAAACACTAAGGATTGAAGTCGTGTCACCTATGGTCGTTTAGGTGAGATGTAAGTCTCTAGTATCAACGGTGTTATATACAAAGTCTAGTCGTCTCGTGGTTTGGTCTTATAAGAACTCTTTGTATAGGACACCCCTGCTCGCACGTCTCCACATAAATGGTCAGGATCTACCGTCTGCATTAGTTTACAACACTTGCAAACCTCTACAAAGCGGGTCATATCCGTAGTGTCACCAGGATCAGGTATCCCACCTTAATCCTTATACTACAGACCTATTTAGGTTATCACTTAAGTCATGATCCACTTGTATATCACATATACATGATTAAGTTCACATAAGATAACCAATGAGCTTTGTTTATTGGATATGAGTAAATGTCAGAATAAAATAACAATTATTTTATTCATCAAACAATGTGTATCATTACAAACAATGAGACTCCGGGAGAATTAGGACATCAATCCCAACACTGCATGGGTGAGAGTGACTTGTTTCGCTGACTTAATATGCCTACCATTTTGGGGATTCGTCTTATTGGGGAGTTAAGAATGTAGCTACACAAGAAGAAATTCACTAATTCTCTACTATTAGGATAAGTAGAGAATTGCTCGATTAAGGGATGATTCTGAGACCTGAAAAATGTGGTGCCACACCCTCTCCTGGTCTGAAAGGGATTCGGTTATAGTTGGACTATAGCTTTTTGTTCATTAGAATGATCAGTGATACTTAAGGAGTTAGATGTAACTACAAGGGTAAAACGGTAATTTTGGCCCAGTTGTACTTACGAGTAATTTGTGAAGGGTCAATGCATTATAAATTGGTTATATTTAATGGACACAAAAACATATCAATAGTGCAAATAGTGCAGCTGCCATCCTTCAGGAGTGACCTGCAACTAATTGAAGTTGGTTAATTTAATTAAAAAGTTTAATTAATTAATTAATCAAGTATGATTGGAGCTTCAATCTATAAGTTCATAAGGTCCCTTTGTTCGCTCAATTGGGATTAATGAGAATCGAATTAATTTTGGATTAATTTGAATTGTTCAAACTAATAGAGAGAATTATGAATATGATACAGTATAATATAAAGTTTTATTTAAGAGAAAATAAATATTTTAATATGATTCGAATATTAATTATATGAATGCGATTCATATAAACACTATAGGTTAAAATTAATATGAATATGATTCATATTAAATATTATAGGTTAAATGAGAGAATATTAAAATATAGATTATATTGTAGGTGATATAATATAAACTATAGGTTATATGTTATATTTGATATAACATATGGTTTAATATATGATATATATATGTTGGGTTTTATGCCCTAAAACTCATAGATAGTAAATGTAATTAATTGACCGTCATCAATAAAGAGTTATCGATGTTATTTCAATAAATTTTGTTGATTCTGTTGTATTCTATTTTGTCTTAATTACCCTAAATCTAATAAACTGACATCTTAGGCTGCCTTATGAGTCTTGAATTGTATGTGGAGACATACATGGATCAATGTTCAAGATACAGCCTGAAGGGTCTATAGTATAAAGATAAGGTTGGGTATCCTGGTGACACTATGGATATGTCAATTTGTATTTGATATAAATGCAATAATCCAACGCATTCATGTAAGCGACATGCGAGTGGGGGTATCCTATGCAATGAATTTGCATAAGACCGGACTGCGAAATAGTAACCACTAGATGTAACACCGTTGACTAGTTAAGTTTCTATTTCAATAAGATGACCTATGCAACTCAGTCTTGATCTTGAGTGTATTATGAACTCCTGTTCACGAGGGATTGTACTTTGATTTGTATGGGTGAGAGTAGCCAATTTGTCAATTCAATAAACCTATCATTTTAGTGACAAGGCCGAGTGGGGAGCTTGAAACATAATAATACAAGATGGATTTCACTCTTTCCTGACTTTAAGGTAAGTAGATGAACGTTCTCTTAAGTGGTGTCTCCGGAACTTGAAAAAAGGACCCTACCCTTTCAATGCCCCGAAGGGGTTTCTGTTTAATGGTTGGACCATAAATAGGTTGTTCATTAGAGAAGCATTGGTACTTAGGGATACAAAGGTAACTTAAGGATAAAACAGTAATTTGACCCAACTGGTGCTACGAACACTCATGAAGGACTATCTTGCTATTATTAGTCTATATCTGTGGACATAGAAATATATCTGTAGTGAGAGTAATGCAGTTGTGGGTCTTTAGTAAAGATGTCTACGGGACGGGGCAGGGTCGGGAATGTTATTCCCCATCCTCGTTTCCATCCCTGCCCTTCATTTCATTTTCCATCCCTGTGAATTCTCATAAGGATCGGGATGGGTATTCCTCGCGGGGAATTTTTCCATTAACTCTATTACTAAATTGTTTATCATAGTTAGTTTTATATGACAATTTGAATTTAAAGATAAATTACTCAAATTTTGGCCTAAAAAACTAATAAACTTTTTTAGTAAAAAGAAATAAATATAAATCAAATTATTCACATATATAATCTAAATGTAAATATTCAATTTAAACATATTCATTATCTTGACCAATAAACAATCAAACTTGAAATTTAAATGTAATGTTTATATAATAATAACAACACAACATTAAATAAGTATACTAAATAAATATATAAAAGCTAATCGGGGCGGGGGCGGGGAATATTCTCCGTCCCCACCTTCGTTTAGCTCATGGAGAATTTTTTTCCCCCACTCCCTTCTCATTCCCCGTCCAATTCGAGAATCCCCAATCCGTTCGAGGTAGGGCCCCACAGGGAAATTGAACATCTCTAGTCTTTAGTGGATGTACCCATAATTAACAAATGTTGATTATGATAATAGTAGTATTGTGGCTAATTTCAGAGAGCCTAGGAGTCATAAGCATGGAAAGCATATTGAGTGTAAGTATCACCTAATTTGGGAGATTGTTCATCGAGACGACATGATCGTCATGAAAATTGCTTTAGAGCACAACATTGTTGATTCGTTTACAAAGACCCTCGTGGCTAAGGTGCTTAAGGGTTACTTGGAGAGTCAGAGTCTATGAGACAGGTCGCATCTATACTAGGGCAAGTGAGAAATTTTACTGGGCGTGTATTGTATGCCTTAGTTTATTGGTTTTTGTGTACTATGTACTGCTTTTTACTTTATTATGTACACCCCACTAACTTTAGGTCAAGTGGGAGATTGTTGGGGTTAATGTCTTAAATCTCATGGTTTTGTTGTTTGTAATTGTATTGTACAAATAATTTATTTATCTAATAAAATAAGAAGTATTTCATTTAACATTTAGTTGCATTAACCCACAAAAACCAATAAACTAATATCTAAAGTTATCTTATGTAACTTAAATATGTATGTGGAGACATACAGGTGATAACTTAGGTCTGTAGTAGATGGATAAGGTTGGGTACCCTATCCTGGTGACACTACGAACATAAAGTGCTTTATAGTTGTTACAATTGCTATAAAGTGCTACAAAATTTGATCTTAATCATTCACGTGGAGACATGTGAGCAGAGGTATTCTGTACACAGAGTTTGTATGAGACCAGACCACGAAATGAATAGTCTCTCTATATAACAATGTTACTAGAAGAGACTTACATTTTACTAGGATGACCATAAATGACTTGACCTTAATCCTGAGTGAGTTGTGAACTCCTGCCTATAAAGTCGGTCCTTTGATTTGCATGGGTGAGGGTGGCCTGTTTCGCTGATTTTATGTCTACTATTTTAGGGATTCGTTTAATTGGGGAGCTGGGAATGCAGTTACACAATAAGAAATTCATTCATTTCCTACTGTTTAGGTAAGTAAAGAAATTTCTCCCTTAAAGATTGATTTCGGGGCTTAAACAATATGATGTCACACTCTCTCTTTGCCTGAGAAGGGTTCGGTTATAGTTGGGCTAGAACTAATTATTCATTAGAGGGATCAATGGTACTTAAGAAGTTAGATGTAACTATAAGGGTAAAATGGTAATTTTGGCCTAGCTATACTTATGAGTAATTTGTGAAGGGTGTTTGGTGCGAAATATGTGTCGTTAATTCTATCTTACCCAAAACAAATTAAATTTATAAAACACTAATTATAACTAGAACTAACACGTAGTAATAGTAGAAGTAAGAGGTCAATCCCAAGAGAATCACAATTAATTGGCCTAAAATAGACTACTTGAATTCCAAAATACAAAAGATTAAATGGGGGGTTTGTTTTAAGAACTAAAAGCTATCTAAATGAAAAGGCAAAGAATTGATATAGGAAATTTATCAATAAGAGAAATAAGAGAGATTGTGATATAAGATTCAATTGGAATGAAATCTTGGGATTTTATATAAATTAGGCAATTCTATCATTGACTTAACAAAGAATCATGCAATTAGATTTTTCAATAGTTCATTAAGAATAAATTCTCAATGCCCTAATTAGCTAATTTCACAATTAACCCTAATCTAAGTCTTAATTGCTTCCTAAAGACATTTCACAATTAATTCCTAAATTGCATTAAACTCATGGGTTTTCTTAACTATTCAAATCTTGAAATCAAAAGACTGAAAATTCAAGATTGATTCCATCAATGTTCTAAATTAATAAATTCTTTAAAGAAAAGAGGAAAAGAAGTCCATATTTTCTTTTAATACTACTAATTCTTGCAACTATAATTAAAATTTTGTTATAGACCCATGTAATTTTTGCATACAAAATTGATTAATCTTGAATCGTCAATTCAATCTTAATCAATTATATTCTAAATCTCAGCAAGAACATTCAAAAGAAAGTAATTACATGAAAGAAAATTCAAGAAAATGCCAATTTACATAACTCTCCATGAAAAAGAATTACCTACTCATGAATGATGAAATTCTTCAAGCAATCCATTGATAGTTGCATATTGATACAAAATCTGAATACAAATCGATCGGATCTCATAGAAAATTACAAGAATCGCTCTTGGAAATTCGAAGTCTCTCTATAAAATATGGCTTTTTCTCCTCGAAGTTTCTCTTATTTTCTCTAAAAAAAAATGATTTCCGAAAATGATATTCGTTCTTCAAAATGATCTCTGATACATTTTGCTAAAGAACTGAACTAAAATTTATACCAGCAGCAAAGAGTCATGAGGCGCAGGGATGAATCGCGTCAACATCTGAAAAAAAGAATGAACACATTGAATTTTTTGTTTCATACTCGATCCTTGATGCACGATGATGCAATACTCGATGCTCGATGTTGGATGACCTTTACTTGATAGCTTTAATCGATAGAATTTGATGAATAAGAAGAAACTCGATGACTCGATAATTGATTACTCGATGGTATGAAATATAAAATACTCGATGACTCGATGGTATTTTACTTGACGATATTTGATGGTACTCTGCTAAATACTCGATGCTTGACAGTTCAACAACCTTACTCAATGGCATTCTGGTGTTTACTCGATTCTCTTCAATTGGTTGATTTTCTTGGTCATTTTTTTATATCTTTTTTGGCATGATTTTCTTGTAATGACTCCTAAATGCCCCAGAGACCATTTTACCTACAAAATTAGCATTTAAAGCGAATAATCAACACAATTTTGGGAAAATTAACATAGAAAATATACATCCTTTAAAAACCTAACAAAACACCCCCAACTTAGTTCTTGGTCGCCCCGAGCAAGTCTAAACTACAAATATGCATACATTCAAGTAAAAATGAGTCATTTATTGTTTATTCAAAGTTTCATTCTTTTATTCAAAATTGACCAATTCTAGTTGGTACATTTTCATCTTCACATCGTAATGGTCTATACATTCAAGTGTTTTTACACGATGAATTGATTCTCATCTCTTTTCTCAACAATCGAGAAAGTAAGGATATAAGCAAGCATTTAAAAATTCAAAGTTTTGCTAACAAAAGATTGAAGCTTATTTTGAAAAGAAAATGTCTTTTTCTTGCAAAATCATAAAAGAAAAAACTACCTAGTTTTAGTTTACTTAAAGGCCTAAACTAATAGAAAGAAGATATCCAATTTTCAATTCCTCTTCACCCTACACTGGTCAGGTTATCAGTCTATGATATACCTAACTTGAAGGAAATCAAAACAGAGATCTCCACGAGCAACGGAAGTGGAACGTTCCAAATTCCATTCAGAATGAACACAATAATTACAGTCTTAAACGGAAACGAACAGATTATGCATAAACAGAAATTATAGTATGATACAAGAGGATACAAAGGATAGAGTATGTGTACCTTTGAAGAACTATTCTTCAAGTATCCCTCGATCAGCCTCCAATGCATCCAAAGCAGCACTCGAACGTAACAAACAGAACACAACATTCACGAACGTCTGAATGAGCCTCGATCCCAATCGAGTCCAACTCGATCCACGAACTAAATTAGAACACCAGTGTTACCTTGGTATTCTTAGTGTGAGAATCTAGGTGTTATGGGCTTTGTATGATCTTGGATTGAGGAAGACAGAAGGTAAACGATCGAGTAAGTGGGAGAAGAAGACTGTCTATCGTATAGACGATGTACTCGATCGTTTAGAAGATGAAGCCTATCATACGGACTTTACTACTCGATCAGCGAGTAACTATCGTATAGTCAACTCTTTGCTCAATCGTGTATGCTCTCAACGCTATCGCTTAGTAAAAACACTTTTTACTTGATAGTTTTTTTCGTGAGATTAATCCGAAATAAATCAACTACTATTTTTAGAAAATAATTTTTCTTTTATCTCACAGTTACCATAAAACTTCAATAACCTCCCACTCAATCTGTTACTAAAGAAAAAGAATTAATTATCATATAATTAATATATTATAAATAAATATGATAACTAACTTATCATATTATATTTATAACCTATAGTTTTAATATTTCATCATATGAAACATATAAAGTATAGTTCTTTTTCTATTTTATAGTACTTAATATAAATCATATTTATATTAATTCCTCCAATTAATGTATCTAATACATTAAATCAATTAAATCACATATAATTGAATTTCCTCTTGTTAATTTGAACACTACAAATCAACCCAAAATTTGATTTTCAACTTGAACCCATTGAGCTACCAAGGGGACCTCATGGACTTGTAGCTTAAAGCTCCAACGGTACTTGAATAACTGACTAAATTCTTTAGTCACGAGATCCACCATCCGTTAACTGTCGGTCACTCCATTAAAGACCAACAGCTACACTCTTCGCACTACAGATATATTTCTATGTCCATATGACCAATCAACAGTACGATAACCCTTCACATATCGCTCGTAAGTATAACTAGACCAAGTTACCGTTTTGCCCCTGTAGTTACATCTAACTCTTTAAGTACCATTGATTCCTCTAATGAACAATAAGTCATAGTTCTATTATGACTGAGTCCTCTCTTCCAAAGAGAGGGTGTGGCCACTATGTTGAAGACCCGGAATTAGCCCTTAAGGGAGCAATTTATCTACTTACCCCTGTTTCGGGGAAGGAGTAAATTCCGTCTTGTGTAGCTGAGTTCCCAGCTCCTCAGACGAATCCCCCAAAAGGTAGACTTGTTGAGTTGGCAATCTGGCCACTCTCACCCATACTAATCAAAGGACTGCCCTCATAGGCAAAATTTCCCAGCTCACTCAGGATTAAGGTCATGTCACCTATGGTCATTTTAGTGAAATGTAAGTCTCAATTATCAATGACGGTATATAAACAAACTAATCATCTCATGGTCCGGTCTTATACAAACTCTTTGTATAGGACACCTCTACTCGCATGTCTTCACATAAATGGTCAGGATTAGACCATTTGTAGCACTTTACAACACTTATAACATCGACAATGAAGGTTGTATCCGTAATGTCACCAGGATAAGGTATCCCTTCTTTATCCTTATACTACAGACTATTTAGGTTATTACTTAAGGCATGATCCATTTGTATGTCTCACATACATGCTTAAATTACATGAAATAACTACAGATCTTAGTTTATTGGATATGAGTAAATACAAATAAAATAACAATTATTTTAGTAATGACAAAATGTACAAAAATCTTTACAAACTACGAGACCATCGGGAGAATTAGGACACCAATCCGTGGTTATTCTAATACAAGGGTGCCTTTTTTATTTAAAACTCACACACACAAAAAACGTAAATGCCATTTCTTTTACTTAGAGGGCTAGTTTTCACACTTGCATCGGCGAGAACCTATCACTCTTTTCTCGTGTGTCCTAACAGAACCACAATGAAGGTAGCTCTTTTCATCTCTACCTATGCACACACACACACGTTAGTGAAGGTTATGTTAATTTGGTATGTTAATTCGCAAGGTTTTTTTTTTTTTTTTTTTTTTTGTGCTAGCAATTTTTATACACTAGGCCCTTTTTATTCCTCTATGTCTAAACTTGCCTCTAAAACAAGATGGTTGTTCTTAGACCAAAGTTTGTTCTATTGGGGTAACAAAGAAAATTAAGTAGATATGACATTTCTAAGAGTTTAAATGTTCTAAATAAATCTAAAGATTAAATATTCAATTTTTTTATAAAGTTAAAAGAAAAAGAAAGATTCTTTTGAAAAACGAGTTTCAAATTTTGGTTTGAAAAACTTTGAAGGTCTAAAATTTTATTTGCATCCTTGCTTTAAAGAGTGCATCGTCAAAATTTCATCAATAAGAATCAAGAGATTGAGTAAAAACAAATGATGCATAGAATCAAAGTGAATGAGATTTTTGAATGTGCGAACATGCATGTATTCAATTACAAATTTATTGCATTCAAGGCAAAAATAGTCTTTTGAAAAATAAACAATTCAATAGACATGTTTTTCAAATAATCAAAATTATACCATCGAGATGAGTGATATATCATAGCAGACTCGCAAAATTTATGTAATTAATCTAAGTAATCAACAATCTATTAATCTTAGCTCAGATACTCAAGAGCTTCAGACATGCAAAAATTTTTGGGAGGCTATTTTTAAAGCTGATAAAAGAATACTAAAAAAAATAATAACAAAAACATGAGAATACCAAAAAATATGCAATGTTTATCTACCCCCAACTTTAAGATGAAACGTTGTCCTCAATGTTTAGAATAAGCAAATGAATTCAAGAAACAAAAGAGAAAGAGATGTAGAAATAAACTTCCCTGGTTTTGTTGTTAATCATTTATTTGCTTGAAAGAGAATTTTCTTGCTTTTTTTTTTAATATTTGAGAGCTCATTTTTCTTTTATTGAGATAATCTACAAAGAAAAAAAAAAAGAATAAATTGTTCTATTTATTTGAAATGCTAAAAGTAATAAAGAAGAAAAAAAATGAAAAGGATGAAAAAAAAAAAGAGAAATGAAAAAAGAAAGAAGAGAAAATGAAAATGAAACGAAAGAAAAAGTAAAAAAAAAAAAAAAAAAATTCTGTTTGCAAATTTTTAATGTCATTTGCTCGGCGTTGGTGAAGAGAAGTGTCAAGTGTATGAAGGATTCGTTAAATGCAAGCCCAATTTGACTTGGTTTGCATGCCCTTCATCAAAATTTTTAGTTCTTCTTTGTTTTTGCTTCTCGGGTTTTTGAAACAACTTCCCAGGTTTGTGCTCTTCTTTGGAGAAGGGAGAGCTTTGGGCTCAATCCCTTTTACCTGTATTGTTTTTGGTATCACAAACAAATTTTGAATTTGAATTATCAATTGAAGGTTTTTTATTTATACAAATTTTGTTTTGAAAATTTTAATCTTCTTTTGAAGTATTTACATTTTGGCAAAATTTGTTGTTGAAATAATTATTATTATCATCTTTTGAAGAAGACTTATTCTTTTTAGAAAATTGAAGTGAAGAATTAGAAACATGTTTTTTATTTGAATTATCATGGTCAAGAAAGTGAAGAGATGCATGAGAAGAATCACGAAAAGTCAAATCAAAATCATAGTGAATAGAAGGGACTACCAAACAATTAGAATTTTTGTGTAACATGGAATCAACAATGTAATCTATTTCATCATATGTGTCAATAGAGCAAAGAGAATAATATTCCAACGAAAATCTCATGGCGTCATAAATGTTGAAGGAATTCACCTCTCCATCAAATTCTATTGACAAATACCCTTTATCTACATCAATTATTGTCTTTGCAATTTTCACGAAGGTGAAGGAACTCTTATACAAGAGTACCTATGAGTGGAAGCAGATCTTTCAAATTCATTGTGATAGAATTTATACATATACATTTAAACATACACAAATGCATTGATAACGATAAATTATTGGCATCCTTAAAAGATAAAAAACAAGAGATCGAGAGAACATATTAGTTGAAGACTTTTCTTCATTTGAAAACTCGCTCTCTCTGTGAACGAACTCCTCTCGCTAGTCCAGCAAGTAATCGTCTAGAAACACCTCGGCCGTCTACACAAACAGCTTCGCACGAACAACAAGCAATGGGGATTACATCACCACACGAAGCCCTCAATATTCTCGGAGTGAGAATCCAAATGGTGGGCTATGATGGAATTGGTAGAGGGGAGAAGAAAAGACTATCGTGTACAAAGGATCAAGCAAGTGAGAGAATGGAAAGACTATCGTATAGTCAGATGCTTGATCATTTAGTGCGAGGTACACGATCGTGTAGTAAAAGCTAAGCGATCAACTATACGATCGTTTAGTTACGCTCAGACACTATGCGATCGTCTATAAAAAGGTAAGCGATCGTTAAGAAAAAGGGTGCGCGGATGTGCGATCGTTTAGTAAGCGGGCGCTATTGTACAAGCTCTCAAACACTTAGCGATAGAAAGCTTATCACATAGTGAACGATTATACGTGTCTTTTGCAAAATGAAAACCATTTTCATTTTATTCTTCAGTTACTAGAACTTAATTGAACTTCCCACTAATGCACGAATTCGAAGAAAACGCCGGCCAATTATCTCATGACCGTCCAATTAATAAATTAATAAATATAATCATATTATATTCATAAGCTATAGTTTAATATCATATATCAACTATAGTGTTTTCTCCTCTACTTGATATAAATCATATTTAAATCCAATTTTCTCCAAAATAATGTATCTCATACATTTAGTCAATCATATCATATATAATTAACTAGTTCAATTATATCATATATAATCGAACAACCTCTTGTCATTTTGAACATTTCAAACCGACCCAAAAACTGATTCTCAACTTGTATCCAAGCTACCAAGGGGACCTTATGGACCTATGGCTCGAAGCTCCAACGGTACGTGAATAGTTGACTAAATTATTTAGCCACGAGATACACCATCTGTTAACTGCCAGGCATTCCACTAAAGACCGAAAACTGAACTCTTCTTACCACAGATATATTTATGTGTCCATCGGATATAACCAATAATGAGTACGATAACCCTTCACAAATGCTCGTAAGTACAACTGAGCCAATTTACCGTTTTGCCGCTGTAGTTACATATCACTCATTAAGTACCATTGATCCCTCTAATGAACAATACAACATAGTCTAACTATGTGTGAACACCTCTCGAACCATGAGAAGGTGTGTGACACCACATCGTTTAAGCCCTGGAATCAGCCCTTAAGGGAGCTATATATCTACTTACCCCTCTTTCGCGGAAAAAGTGAATTTCATCTTGTGTAGTTGAGTTCCCAGCTTCCAAATCAGACGAATCCCCAAAGTGATAGGTTTGAGTCGGCGGCCTGGCCACTCGCATCCATGCAAATCAAAGGACCGCTCTCAATGGTAGGAGTTCCCAACTCACTCAGGATTGAGGTCATGTTACTTATGGCCATCCTAGTGAAGTGAAGTCTCTGTCATGAACGATGTTATATAAAGAGACGTTAACACTTCGTGGTCAGGTCTTATACATACTCTTTGAATAGGACGTCCCCACTCGTATGTCCCCTACACGAATGATCAGAATCAGACCATCTGTGACAATCACAACACTTGTGACTATTCCACAAAGTGGGTGGCATCCGTAAAGTTACCAGGATAAGGTTTCCCTCCTATGTCCATATACTACAGACCATCTTGGTTATCACTTAAGATATAATCCACTTGTATGTCACCATATACATGCTTAAGTTGCATAAAGAGCAGGGATTTTAGTTTATTGGTTTGTTGTAAAGCAAATAAAACTTCCAAATGAGCAAAATCAAGAAGTGAAGTAAATATCATATATTATACATCACAAGCGTTCGTACAAACTTTTTACAAACTACAGAACACGAGATTTTAGGGCATCAACTCCAATAGAAGGGTCTACCAAGTAAAATATTAGAGGAGAAGTAGAGTATAGTTCATCCATTTTTAAAATGTAAAAATCAACAGAAAAGATTACTTCTCCAACTCTTAACAAAACATCTTCTACAATGCCTAAGGGTTGAATATATGACCTATCCGCTTGTTATGTGCAAACATTATTTTTTTTGTAGGCCATTCAATTTGAGATCTTCATAGACATTCAAAGGCATGACATTTATTGATGTGCCTAGGTCAAGCATGGCAAGAGTAATAATTCTATCTCCTATTTTGTATGGCAAGGTAAACATTCCCGGATCTCTACATTTTTGGTGCATATCCTTTTTTAGGAAAACAGAGACATTCTTACTAACAATTATTCTCTCTTCTTAACCTTTTCTTTTCTTAGTACAAAAGTTCTTTAAAAATTTAGCATACCTAGGTATTTGTTGAATAGCATTAAGCAAAGGAATATTAATGTGTACCTTTTTGAACATTTCAATTAGCTCATGGTCGGTATCTTCTGCCTTAGGTCACGCTAATCTTCTAGAGAATGGTGCCTTGGATACATACTGAAGGATCTCATACCAAGAGTTCCATCAGCGTGTTCAAATCGCTCCGATCTCACCGTGACCGAAATACAAATTATATACATTTAACACATACATTTATGAAAATAAATCTAATTATCGGCATACTCAGAATAAGATAATTAACAGGGAAAAGGTTCCATACCAGTTGAAGACTATCTTCGAACTTCAGAACCCCAACGCAGCGGATCCCTCCAACAGATCTACCAACACCCGGTGGGAATGTCGACTACAGCAGCACGATCAACGCGAACACGAATGCCGCAATGGGGATGACACCACCACTAATGAGCCTCAGGTATTCTCGGAGTGAATACCCAAAGGGGTGGGCTTTGGTGAATTTGGTAGAAGATAGAGGACAAACGAGTCGTGTAGGCGATAAGTAAGTGAGAGAGAAAATAGTGCTATCGTATAGTAGAAGTGCTTATCGCATAAAGAAGCTACACGATCGTGTATGAAATGTTGAACGATCATTTAGAAAAAAACGTATATAATTGTGTAGTTAAGTCACGAGGTGGACGATCATTTAGGCGGAGAAGCAACTATCGTATAGGCTCTTGGGCGATCGTTTCACGAAATCTTTTTAGGCAGAAGAATGAATATAAATCTCACAATTCAAATTGAAAACTTTTTTCATTTTTAACGCATCGGTTACCATAACCAAAGCTGCCCACTACCCACGTTCAAACATGGAAAAATGATTAATTATCATATAATTAATCAATTAATATAATCATATTATAGTTATATCCTATAGTTTGATATCACATATCTACTATAGTATTTTCTCCTCTACTTGATATAAATCATATTTATATATAACTTTCTCCAAAATAATGTATCTCATACATTTACCAATTATATCATATATAATTAACTAGTCTAATTATATCATATATAATCGAACTTCCTCTTGTTAATTTGAACATTTCAAATTAACCCAAATACTGGTTCTCAACTTTTATCTAAGCTACCCAGGGGATCTAATGAACCTATGGCTTGAAGCTCCAATGATACGTGAATAGCTTACTAAACTCTTTAGCCACGAGATCCACCATCCGTTAATTGTCAGGCATTCCACTAAAGACCAACAGTTGAACTCTTCTTACCACAAATATATTTACGTGTCCATTGGATATAACCAATCATGAGTACGATGACCCTTCACAGATGTTCGTAAGTATAGCTGGGCCAATTTACCGTTTTGCACCTATAGTTACATCTCACTCCTTAAGTACCACTGATTCCTTTAATGAACAATACAACATAGTCCAACTATGTGTGAAAACCTCTCAGGCCGGGAGAAGGTGTGTGGCGCCACATCGATCAAGCCCCGGAATCAGCCCTTAAGGGAGCCATCTATCTACTTACCCCTGCCTCGGGGAAGGAGTGAATTCCATCTTGTGTTGCTAAGTTTACAACTCCCAAATCAGACGAATCCCCAAAATGGTAGGTTTGAATCGGCGACTTGGCCACTCGTACCCATACAAATCAAAGGACCGCCCTCAATGGTAGGAGCTCCCAACTCACTCAAGATTGAGGTCATGTTACCTATGGTCATCTTAGTGAAGTGAAGTCTCTGTCATGAATGGTGTTATATAACGAGACGTTAACACTTCGTGGTCAGGTCTTATACAAACTCTTTGTATAGGACGTCCCTGCTCACATGTCTCCAACACGAATGATCAGGATCAGACCATCTGTGACAAGTCACAACACTTGTGACCATTCCACAAAGTGGGCCGCATCCGTAGTGTTACCAGGATAAGGTTTCACTCCTATATCCATATACTACAGACCATTTTAGTTATCACTCAAGACATGATCCACTTGTATGTCACCACATACATGCTTGAGTCACATACAGATAACTAGAGATTTTATGTTTATTGGTTTGTGGTAAAGAAAATAAAACAATTAATCGAGCAAAATACAAGATGTGAAGTAAATATCATATATTAACAACACAAGTGTTCGTACATACTATTTATAAACTACAGGACATGAGACTTTAGGGCATCAACCCCAACAATCTCCCACTTGTCCTAAAGCGAAGTGGGGTGTACAATAAACTAGGGCATAAAAGCCCAATAATAAAAAATATCCCACTTGCCCTAGTCTAGCCGTGGGCGATCCTGTAGACCCATGCTTCGTAGGTGACCCTCAAACACTATAGTTGTGAGAGCCTTCGTAAACGGGTCAGCAACAATGTACTCCGAAGCGATCTGCGTGAAGATCACATCCCCTCGATGCACTATCTCGTGGATCAGATGATACTACCCCTCTATGTATTTGTCGCGCCTGTGACTCATTGGCTCCTTGGAGTTCGCCACCACCCCACTATTATCACAATAAAGGGAATGGGCCTAGACATATCTGGAACAACTTCTAAGTCTGTCAAGAACTTCCTGAGCCAGATGGCCTCCTTAGCAGCTTCGCAAGCCGCTACATACTCCGCCTCCATAATGGAGTCGGTGATGCACTTCTGCTTAATGCTTCACCACACTACAGCTCCTCCGTTAAGAGTAAAAAATTACCCTAATGTGGACTTGTGAAAGTTCTTATCAGTCTGAAAGTCAAAATCCGTGTATCCTGTAAGGATCAAATCCATCGAACCATACACGAGCATATAGTCTCTTGTTCTCTGAAGATACTTGAGGATGTTCTTCACTGCGATCCAATGACCCTGGCCTGGGTTAGACTGATACCTACTGACTATACCCACAGCGTAGCAGATGTCTGGACGAGTAATCGTGTACATCAAACTGCCAACAACAGACGCATATGTGACCTGTCTCATCTCCTCAACCTCTTGAGGTGTCTTAGGACACATTTCTTTAGACAAAGTGACTCTATCCCTAAATGACAGTAGGCCCCTCTTGGAGTCCTGCATCGAGTACGTGAGTAACATCTTGTCAATGTACGATGCTTAAGACAGTGCTAGCACTTTGTTCTTACGATCCCGAAAGATCTGTATACCAGAACAAATTGAGCCTCTCCCAAATCTTTCATTTGGAATTGGGTCACTAGCCAGTTCTTAACTGCAATCAGTAGACCTACATCATTCCCAATGAGTAGGATATCATCTACATACAATACTAAGAAGACTACTGTATCATTAATGATCTTCTTGTAGACATAAGGTTCATCAACGTTTTGGTCAAAGCCATACGACTTGATCGTAGTATCATACCGTATGTTCCAAGATCGAGATGCCTATTTCAGTCCATAAATGGACTGATTTAGTTTGCAAATCTTTTGCTCTTGACCTTGGGCTATGAATCCCTCGGGTTGCACCATATAAATGGTCTCCTCAAGATTGCCATTCAGAAAGGTCGTCACGTCCATTTACCAGATCTCATAATTATAATAAGCTACAATGGACAGGAGGATGCGAATCGACTTTAACATGGCATCAGGCGAGAAAGTCTCCTCATAGCGACTTCTTCTATCTGGGTATAACCTTTTCCACTAGTCAAGTTTTGAAGGTCTGTACCTTCCCATCAACACCTTGTTTGCGCTTGTAGATCCATTTACAACCTATAGGGTAAACCCCATCAGGTTGATCTACAAGATCCCATACTAAGTTGAAGTACATCGACTCCATCTTGAGATCCATAGACTTGACCCATTCATCTTGGTCAACATCCTTCATTGCCTTCTTATAAGACAACGAATCCTCAACATTGCCATCTGCTACCATAGCAAGGATTTCCATGAAACCCAGATAGCGAACGGGTGGGTTCGAAACCCTCCGACTACGTCGAGGTTTTTTCAACTCTTGAGGTGGAACTGACCTACTGAATGAACTTCCATCAATAACCATTATTGATGTAGTAGGCTCTTCAACAACTCTTGTTGAAGTTTTAGTAATTTCATTGGAAAGCTCACGTAACACGACTTTGCTTCGTGGACTGTGCTTCCTTATATGATCATCCTCTAGGAAGGTAGCGTTTGTTGAAACAAACACCCTATTTTCCGTTGGATCATAAAAATAACCCCCTCGTGTACCTTTGGAGTAGCCTACAAAGAGACACAACCTCGACCATGGTTCCAACTTCTTGAGATTAGCCTCAAACACATGTGCAGGGCAACCCCAACGATGGAAGTAACGTAAACTAGCTTTACGCCCGTTCCACAACTCCAGAGGTGTTCTGGCAACACTCTTGAAGGGAACACAGTTGAGTATGTACACTGCAGTCTCCACTGCGAAACCCTAAAACGAGTCCGGCAAGGAAGTGCAACTCATCATCGAGCGAACCATGTCTAACAAGGTCTTATTTCTCCTCCCCGCTACACCATTCTGCTGAGGTGTACCCAACTCTGAGAGTTGGGAAACGATTCCATGTTCTATCAAATAGTTTTGGAATGGGAGTCCAAAAACTCTCCACCTCGATCCGATCGAAATGTTTTAATCCGTCTATCTAATGCGTTTTCAACTTCAGCCTTAAACTCTTTGAACTTTTCAAAGGATTCAGACTTCCGTTGTATAAGATAAACATACCTGTACCTAGAGTAATCATCAGTAAAACTGATAAAATACTCATAGCCACTTCGGGCTCGCACATTCATAGGACCACAAATGTCAGAATGTTACTCAATAGGCTCCTTGGCTCTAGAACTTTTTCCAGTAAAAGGTTCTTTAGTCATCTTACCCTCAAAGAAAGATTCACATACTGACAAAGAATTTTCTTCTAACTCACTTAGAAGTCCATTCTTCACCAATCTCTCAGTTCTATTGAGATTGATGTGCCCTAAACGTAGATGCCAAAGTTGGGCATTTTATTTTGGAGAAATTCGTCGATGTTTTAATTGAGTTACGACAGTTCTGAACATTTCAATATTATGGAGGGAATTAATGGCTAACGGCGTTAGCACATATAAATTCGATTCCAGATTTTCTGTGCAAATAAAAACACCATCTTTATGAATAAACGCTTTATTTAAATCAAAAGAGACAGTATATTTACATTGCAATAAACACTTTACGGAAATAAGGTTCCTTTTTAGTTCAAGAACAATATATACATCATTTAAAACAATAAACCTATTCTGTAAAGATAACTGGAGTCCTCCCACTGCCACAACTGAGACGACATGCCCGGTGCCTACTCACATCGTCATCTCACCAGCCTCCAGCTGTCGCCAAGATCTAATCCCCTGAAAAGAAGAACAAACATGGTTAGTGGCATCTTAATCAATTATCCAGACAGAATCATCATTCTCCACTAAACAAGATTCAAGCACAAGTAAATCACATTTACCTTTATCGGCCTTGGCCTTAGCCTTGGCTGCTTTCTTCTTTTTCAGATACAGAGGACAGTTCCTCTTCCAATGTCTATCTTGGTTGCAATGGAAACATTTTCCTTTAGCAACTTGTGGACGTCTCCTTGGGGCGACAGGCGGTGGGTTAGTAGGTGCCTTCCCTTTTCCCTTACCACCCTTCTTCTTTGTCCCCTTTATAGAGTTAGAAGTAGAAGGTGTAGACTTCGTTCCTGAGGCTGAACCTCTAGGAACGTTCTAGAGGATGAAGCAACATTGTCCTCACCCTTCTGCCTCTCCTTACTTTTCAGTAAAGATTAGTATGTCTGCAACTCGTTGAGGAGAGTTATAAAGTTATACTTCACTTTGTTAAGAATCACATTGCTAACAAACTGCAGGAAGCTCTCCGACAAAGAATGCAAGATTATGTTAACCTGGCTCTGATACCAATTGAAGGATCTCATACCAAGAGTTCCATGAGCATGTTCAAATCGCTCCGATCTCACCGTGACCGAAATACAAATTATATACATTCAACACATACATTTATGCAAATAAATATAATTATCGACATGCTCATAACAAGATAATTAACAGGGAAAGGGTTCTATACCAGTTGAAGACTAAATTCGAACTTCAGAATCCCAACGAAGTGGATCCATCCAACAGATCTACCAACACCCGGTGGGAACGTCGACTACAGTAGCACGATCAACGTGAACACGAACGTCGCAACGGAGACGACACCACCAACAATGAGCCCCGGGTATTCTTGGAGTGAAAACCCAAAGGGTGGGCTTTGGTGAATTTGGTAAAGGACGTAGGACAAACGAGTTGTGTAGGCGATAAGCAAGTGGAAGAGAAAATAGTGCTATCGTATAGCAGAAGTGCTTATCGCATAGAGAAGCTACACGGTCGTGTATGAAATGCTGAATGATCGCTTAGGAAAAATGTATACGATCGTTTAGTTAAGTCGTGAGGTGGAAAATCGTTTAGGCGGAGAAGCAACTATCGTATAGGCTCTCGGGCGATCGTTTCACGAAATCTTTTTAGGCGGAAGAATGAATATAGATCTCACAATTCAAAATGAAATCTTTTTTCATTTTTAAAGCATCGGTTACCATAACCAACGTTGCCGACTACCCATGTCCGAACGTGGAAAAATGATTAGTTATCATATAATTAATCAATTAATTAATTAATTAATATAATCATATTATATTTATATCCTATAGATTGATATCACATATCTACTATAGTATTTTCTCCTCTACTTGATATAAATCATATTTATATCTAATTTCCACCAAAATAATATATCTCATACATTTGCCAATTATATCATATATAATTAACCAGTCCAATTATATCATATATAATCGAACTTCCTCTTGTCAATTTGAACATTTCAAATTAGCCCAAATACTGGTTCTCAATTTTTATCCAAGTTACCCAGGGGACCTAATGGACTTGTAGTTCGAAGCTTCAACGGTACGTGAATAGCTGACTAAACTCTTTAGCCACGAGATCTATCATACGTTAACTGTCAGGCATTTCACTAAAGACCAACAGTTGAACTCTTCTTACCACAAATATATTTTTGTGTCCATCGGATGTAATCCATCATGAGTACGATGACCTTTCACAGATGTTCTATAGTACAGTTGAGCCAATTTACCGGTTTGCCCCTGTAGTTACATCTCACTCCTTAAGTACCACTGATTCCTCTAATGAACAATACAACATAGTCCAACTATATGTGAACATCTCTCAGGCAAGGAAGAGGTGTGTGGCGCCACATCGGTCAAGCCCCGGAATCAGTCTTTAAGGGAGCCATCTATCTACTAATCCCTGTCTCGGGGAAGGAGTGAATTTCATCTTGTGTAGCTGAGTTCCCAGCTCCCAAATCAGATGAATCCCCAAAATGGTAGATGTGAATAGGCGACTTGGCCACTCGCATCCATACAAATCAAAGGACCGCCTTCAATGGCAGGAGTTCCCAACTCACTCAGGATTGAGGTCATGTTACCTATGGTCATCTTAGTGAAGTGAAGTCTCTGTCATGAATGGTGTTATATAACGAGACGTTAACACTTCGTGGTCAGATCTTATACAAACTCTTTGTATAGGACGTCCCTGCTCACATGTCTCCAACACGAATGATCAGGATCAGACCATCTGTGACAAGTCACAACACTTGTGACCATTCCACAAAGTGGGCCGCATCCGTAGTGTTACCAGGATAAGGTTTCACTCCTATATCCATATACTACAGACCATTTTGGTTATCACTCAAGACATGATCTACTTGTATGTAACCACATACATGCTTGAGTCACATACAGATAACCAGAGATTTTATGTTTATTGGTTTGTGGTAAAGCAAATAAAACAATTAACCGAGCAAAATACAAGATGTGAAGTAAATATCATATATTAACAACACAAGTGTTCGTACATACTGTTTACAAACTACAGGACACGAAACTTTAGGGCATCAACCCCAACATGTATGGCTCTACTTTAGGAGGAGAGTAATCACATACCTCAGGAAAAATAGGAGTCTCTCTTAGCTCGCTTACCTTTCTCTCTTGTTCTTTCATTATCTTTTTTTGCTTCTTGGGAGGAGATGGAACCGAGTTTGCATCTTGAGAGGAAGAGGGAATTTTCTTACCTTTTCTTAGAGTGATTGCGGTTACATTTGCATGTTCTGATTGAGCGAGGAGCTTTCCGGATGATTTACTCTCAAGCTTGCTTACAACAGTTGCAAGTGAAAGATCTTGTTTTATAGAGAATCTTTGAGCGGAAGCGGATCATCCAAATCCCATTTGGATTGAAACAAACATTTACAGTAAACAGTACAGATTGTGCATAAAACATAAATTACAGCATGCTTTTGAATAAGAAAAAGAGTTCAGAGATTATACCTTTAAAGAACTCTTCTTCAAATAAACCCCTCGTATAGTCACGAACATTTCGAACAAGAACAAACTCCTCGAACAACAGTAAGAACTCGAACCAAAGGGAGAGGACACTACCACTTGATGACCTTGATATTCTCGGTGTGAGAACCTAAGAGTGGTGGGCTCTAGCTATTTTCGTTAGGGGGGAGTTTAGGAGTTTGGAGAAGGAAGACGATTGAGGAAGTAACTCTCTATCGCATAGGAAAAACTTCAATCGTTTAGTGAATCAAGTCTATTACATAGACTCTGATTTGATCATGTAATCTTTTGTCTCACATGTCGTGTGTCTCAATTAGGAAAAATAAAAATCTTATTTTATTTATCCCAACAGCCATAAAATCACTTAACTTCTCACTAAGGTGGTTAGAGAGAAAAATTGGATAATTATCAAATAATTAATAAATAAATATGATAACCAACTTATCATATTATATTTATAACCTATAGTTCTAATATTGTATCATATACAATATATAAACCATAGTTCTTTTTCTCTATTTTATGGCATTTAGTATAAATCATATTTATATTAAATTTAACAACTATGAATCTGATTCATAGAAAATATATTTGAATCATATACACATATTTGTTCCTTCTCCAATTAAACTATAATGTATCATATACATTATGTCAATTATATCATATATAATTGAATTAAGTTAATTATATCATATATAATTAAATTCCCTCTTATTAATTTGAACATTTCAAATTAACCCAAAAACTTATTATAAACTAAATCATTTGAGCTACCAAGGGGATCTTATGGACCTGTAGTTTGAAGTTTCAACGGTACATGAATAATTAATTAAACTCTTTAATCACATTATTCATCATCCGTTAACTTTCGGGCACTTCACTAAAGATCGACAATTGCACTCTTCTCATGACAGATATATTTCTGTGTCCATTGGATATAACCAATCAACAGTACGATGACGTTTCACAAATTGCTCGTAAGTACAACTGGGCCAAATTATCGTTTTGCCCCTATAGTTACATCTAACTTCTTAAGTACCACTGATCTCTCTAATGAACAATAGATTATAGTCCCACTATGACTAAACCCCTTTCGAGCCAAGAGGGTGTGGCGCCACATTGTTAAAGACCCGAAATCAGCCCTTAAGGGAGCAATTTATCTACTTACCCCTACTTCTGGGAAGGAGTGAATTCCATCTTGTATAGTTGAGTTTCTAGCTCCTCAATCAGACGAATCCCCAAAATAGTAGGCTTGTTAAGTCGGCGATCTGGCCACTCTCCCTACAAATCAAAGGACCGCTCTCATAGACAGGAGTTCACGACTCACTCAAGATTAAGTTCATGTTACTTATGGTCATCCCAGTGAAATGAAAGTCTTTATTATGAACGGCGTTATATAATGAGACTAAAAATTTCGTGGTCCGGTCTTATACAAAGTCCTTTGTATAGAATATCCTCGTTAGTATGTCTAATACACGAATGATCAAGATTAGATCATTTGTAGCACTTTCAACATTTGTAATACCTAAAAAGCAAGCCATACTCATAATGTCACCGAGATAAGGTACCCAGCCTTATCCATATACTACAGACCATTTAGGTTATCACTTAAACATGATACACCCGTATGTCTCCACATACATGTTTAAGTTACAACGATAACTGTAGATGTTAGTTTATTGGTTTGTGGTTAATGCAACTAAAATATCAAATATTTCATAGACGAAGTGAATAAAATATCAACTATTATTAATCACATAAATGTTTGTTCATACAAGGTTTACAAACTATAGGACCCTACGAGATTTAGGGCATTAACCCCAACAACAAGTTGTGTGATTTGTGTGCCTAAGTTTGAGAAGCCTTGTTTAGTCTCTTATTGAAAAGATTTTGTGTCTTGTTGAAGTTGTTTGGTTTCTTGGTGAAGTTGAATGTTGTCCTTTTACAAATTGTGAAGTTCTTATTGAAATTTTAACGAATGGTCAGTAAGGGATTTCACTACGTCCTCTAAAGACATACCTGAAGAGCTTGAAGAAAATGGTGGGTTCCAGTTCTCAAATTGCCCTTGAGATATCACTTGAAATTGGGATGATCTTTCCATCATTGGTTATAAGTTTGCCCATGGGGGTCGTATTTTCTCTGAAATCCACCAATGAAATTTACTTGGGCTTGTGGGCAAGCCTCAAAAGTGTGCCCGACTAATCCACACGCCCCGCACAGTTTGACTTGAGGAAGACCTCCTTAAGCTACCTGAGTAAAAAGAGAAACTAGATTAGATACTTGTGTTCTAAGCTCACTTACTTCACTAGATTGAACAACAAAGTTCTCAAGAGTCCTTGTCCCGAAATTCTAGGAGTTCTCCGCCATGGTTGATATGAGTTGGCTCACTTCAATCGGTGTTTTGTCTGCTAGAGCTCCACCAGCAGCTGCATCTATATTGCTTCTCTCGGACGGAAGTAAACATGAATAGAAATATTGTATTAGATATTGCTTAGAAATTTGACAATGTGGAAAAGATGCACATAACTGTTTGTATCTTTCCCAATATTCATAAAAAAAATCTTCTAAACTTTGTTTAATTTTGTAAATTTCTTTTCTTATGTTATGAGCTTTAGATGCCAAAAAGAATTTTTCTAAAAATTTCTTTTTTAACCCACTCAACGTAGTAATAGAACCGTTGGTAGGTAGTATAGCCAATCCTTAGCCACATCCTTCAAAGAGAAGGGGAAGGCTCTAAGGTTGAGTTACTTTTGTGTCACTCCATGTGGACGCATTCCGTCATAAACAAGGTGGAACTCCTTCATGTGCTTGTGAGGGTCTTCGTCGGGTTGTCCTTTGAAAGTAGGAAGTAAATGTACTAGCCTCGGTTTGAGTTCAAATGGGACAATTGTCTCCAGGTAATGATGCAAAGAGGTTGTTAATTATAATCTGGTTCCACTAACTCACACAAAAGTTTGCTCTCTTGTTTCGCCCATGATGTTTGGTTGTGGTTGTTCTTCTTCTTGATTCAACTCTTCAAATTCTTCTTGCTCTCTTCTTGCTTTTTCTCATCATAATCTCCTCTCTTCGTGGTTGATATCTAAAATCAAATCACAAAATAAACTCCGAGAGGAACGGGTCATACACAAAAGGAAAGCTTAAACCAACTATTTTATTATTTTATTATTATTTTTTAAAGAAATTCAATGGAAACAAAAATATATCTACAGTGCGAATAGTGCATATATGACTTCATACATATGGACCATGTTTTGTAGTTTTGAGTGTTGAGTTTCTTGATTCTTCCAACAACTTGAAGGTCTCCCACCTTGTAGAGTTGAATGCACTGTGTGAGTAGTTGTATCTCAGACAACAAGCTTCATAGTCCTAGATTGTACTCGATCTTCAGAAGCTCCTCCACAACAAGCTATACTGACTTGGCTTTGATACTACTTATTGAAGAAATTGGTACAAAAAAGAAGAAAGAGAATTTTGGAAGAAAGAAACTTTTATTTAAGAAAAAATAAAGATAGACACTTTTGAGAGATACTCTTTTACTCTCTAACACTCACTTTTCTTTGCTAACTCTCTAACTTTGCTTTCTTCATCTCTTTGCTTGCTTGTTTTACAAATGAAGGTACAAGTCCTATTTATAGGTATGGGATCCTTGGAGCCCAAGAAAAAGACTCTTTCTAGATTGTTCTTCGATTCTAAATATTCTATATATTTCTTGGTTTATTCTTATCTAAAGTAGAATTGCTTATACCTAAAGAAAACCTAGGATATTTCTAGATTTTTCTTTGAGATAATTATTTACATACTTCACCATAATCCTAGATCTGATTTACACATTCTGTCATATGGTAGATATTTTAGGAACCTTCTAGAATAATTAGTGTTGTCTTCTACTTCAACATAATAATCTATATTCTAGTTCATTATTATTATAATATAGAGGTTATAATTATCTATATTTAGGATGCTAACTATTTTAGTATAAGTTTTAATAGTTTGTGTTGGGGTACAAAGTATTTTAGTTTAGATTACAAATGATGAATGAGAATAGTTACAAAATAGTAAACACCGTACGCAATGAGAGTTTACAAATAGTTTTATAGGTGTAATTTATGATAGTTGAGAGCTTCAATAATTATATTGGGAGATTCAATCATTTGGTAGATTATAATAACCTATTCTACCCAAAGTAAATTGGGGCCCGAACGCGGCTTTCATTTGCATATGTGTGTGTTTTTAAAATTAAGTTAATGATTATATATATAAGTGAAGTTTCCAAAAAAAAAAAAAAAAAAAAAAAAGTAAAAAAAAGGTTCTTAAAAGTGTGGTTTAGTTTTAAGGATTTTGCCGAAAATTTGAATGTTGATCGAGAAGTATTAAAAATACGGTAAGGAAATGGTAACACATACAAACAATTTTTTTTTTTTTTTTTTTTTTAAAAAAGTATATATATATATATATATATATATATATGAGAGGTAAAATTAACACACCTAAATGCAAACTATTTTTTTTAAGAAAACATAAATGTATTTATTATCTTTGAGTTGGGGATTTGAACAAAAAATCTCGTTATTATTACCACACTTGTATGTCAATATTATTATCTTTAATCATTATTATACTCATAAGCATTTATCAAATAACACATGCTACAGACATGCTTGATTCTTTTTTAGCAAACGTAAGGGATTTACTATCTTTGAGTAGGAGGATTTGAAGCACAAATCTCATTATTATTACTATGCTCCTATGTCAAGGCTACTATTTTTAATGATTAATCTACTCATAAATGTTTATATAAGACATGTTACAGGTAAGGATCTTAAAAAAACTCGATGACCCGAAACAACCGATCAACCCAACTCAACCCGTGCGGTTTGGGTTGGGTTATCAACTCATTTAGGTTGGGTTGGATTCAAATAAATGAAAATTTTATTGGTTAGGTTGGTTCATGGATTCACCTAATATATCCCAAATCAACTCGAATTTATTATTAGCTTTAAAATATATTATTTTATTACTTATAATATAATTATTTATACATATATTGATTTTAATTTTATTTAATTCCAATAATTTTTAATAATTTATTCTTTAACAACTCTTAAAAAACAGTTTCTCTACATTTTAGAAAGAAAATTTTCACTATATAAATTAAAATTGAGTTGTTAATCTTATTTCAATATATGAAAATAATTAAATTAGATTTTTACATATTTACGTTTTACTTCTTTTTATAATAAAATTTTAAATAAATGACTCCATTAACTCGAACCAACCTTCATAGTTGGGTTGGGTTGGGTTCATTTTTTAATAAGAGTTATTTGGGTTTGAAAAAATTTACAACCGAATAATTGAGTTGGGTCTAAAAAGTCTTTCAACCAAATCCGACCCAACTCATGAACACCCTAGTTATAGATATGCCTAGTTCGACGAATAATGAGAGAGGATTGAAAAAGAAAATTGGAAGTAAAATGGAACAAATTATTTTCTTTTTTTCTTTTTTTTTTCGTAATTAGAGTTAACAAAGTTTTTTTTTAATGTAATAAGTATTTTAAATAATTAGTATAAGAAACAAAATCTCATTTTTTAGAAAAAAAGAAAAAAATACACAAACACTTATCAAACAACTCGACCAAAGATTAAGAGGATAATAACAATTAGCGACAAAATTTTAAACCATGGTATCAATTTACCATGTACTCACATTCATATTTAATTTGGCAAAATTGAGATGTATAAAATTAAATTTAATTAGATTAATTAAATATTTAAAGACAACATTAACTGGCATGTGTAGTTTTAAATTTTAATGTCTCAAATTGATAATACTAGAAAATTTAGTGACGTATAGCTAAATAAATATTTGTTATTAGCAAAGAAATTTACCTAAGAGGCAGGATCAATACAAATTTGAACTATTAAAAAAAAAAAAGAAAAGAAAAAGGAAAAAGAAAGTATAAATTTGATTTGTCCCTCAAAAGGATTAATCATTGAATGTATTGTATAGTCAGCAAGGTAGAAATGGATCTGTCACAGATAGATAATTGATGATCGAAAATTGATGTGTTTGATATTAATAATGAATAAATAAATAAATAAAAAGAGAGAAATTGATGGGTTATTTCACAAGTCCATTATCTGTAATGTGTGGACCATTTTGAAGGAAAGCTTCTAGAATCTACATGATAACGGAAGCCTACTCTTTCCCATCAATCAAATCTCAGCAAATCGATTCTTCTGGCCCCACTTTTATTTTCTTTTCTCCCTTTTATTTTTTCCTTTCCCTCCTAAATTCTCGAATAATTATTTTATTTTTTATTTTTTATTTTATAAGTGATTTTAAATTAAAAGGTTCAACGATATTTGACATTTAGAAACGACGAGATTAAAAAAAGCGTTACGATTGGTAAGGGGTCGGGCTCACCCGGCCTCGTGGGGGAAATTATCTCCCATCCCTACCCGCGTCCCACCAGTTGAAGGCGGGGACGGAGGCGGGGATTCCCCGTCGGGGAAACGGAGTCCCCGCGAGGCCCCATTCCCCATTTTTTCGCGGGATTCTCCATTTTTTTAATTAAAATTTGATTTAAAATTTGATTTTATTTAAGTTTTTTAAGTTTGGACTTAGAGTTAGAATTTGGATATTTAATATTGGGTTTCAATCCAACACTATACATTATAAACATATATATAAATAAATTATTTTATATATCATAAATATATTTTTATAAAAATATAAATGTATCAAATCAGGGGTCGGGTTTAATCGGTGTCGGGGTTGGGGCGGGAATACCGTCCCCGTCCCTGCCCCATCCCTAGATAGGGCCCCGAAAAATTTTTCCGATTTGATCGAGGATGGGGTCAAACCGGGGATTCCTCGCCTCGATCGGAGCGGATCCCTGCGAAAAATTTTGCCAACCCTAAGAAGTGTGATACGATCAAAAAGGGGAATTGCAGACCAAAATGGATCAAGAAAAAGATGGTTGGTTTCGACCTAACTTGAGGTCGAGTCTTACCAAATGTCTAAAGAGACATGCATTGTGCATGCCCTAGGCTGAGAAAGTGTTTTGAGTCCGAGACATAGTCCAAACAAGATGCTTGGCCTCACCCTCGGCCGAGGTCGACCCTAGCGAAACATAAAGTTGTGTCTGCCTCTTGACACGGTAGGTCATCTAACTACCCGTTCCGAAATCCTTGGGGACGATCTATGTCAACTTTTCCTGTAAATATGCATCTTATGGCTCCATACGAGGTATCTTAAACTTCTAACTTCTTCTCCATTTTATATATCTCTTACTGATTTAGGCATCGGAGCCCCTTTTCTTTGTTTTACAAGTTCTTTCTCTTCCCTAAATTACAAATTTATCGTTATTATCACATAGAGGTTAGGTATCCTTTCCCTTGGCCAAAATTCGACACTAACAATACTTGATAAAACTTTTAACTATAATTTTTGTTTAAAATTTACTCTTATGTCAATAAAATTTATAAATTTTAAAAAATGTCTAACAAATCTTTAAAATATCAATTTCATGCCCAACATGTCCTTCTTTTTTTTAAAAAAAAAAAAAAAAAATCGTTGACGTGTTTTTAAAATTCATGTGGCTACTACACATAAAATTGAAATCTTTTAGTTAAATTATATATAAAATTAATTTTATTTCCAATAGATAAATTATAATTCGTGAGAGATCTATTCTATACAAATCGAAGATTTTTGAACTTATAATTTGATACAAAATTAAAAATTAAGATACATATTACACATTTTTTAAAAGTACACATTTTTTAAAAGTTTATAAATTAAATAGATACAAATTTAGGATTAAAGTTATAATTTAATCAAAACAAAATAAAATAAAGTGAAACCCATCACTGAAAAGTCGATATCTAGAATTACAAATTGTTTTCATCTATCTCCCATTCGTCACATGTTTGCAAATAACATTAAAAAATAATAATAACAATAATAAAAAGAGGAGATATCATATCATAAAAGGGTTGTGTGGGGGTGTTGAGTCGAGAAAAAATGTATGGAGTTTATATATCTGTGGAGTTCATATGTCTGTATTTGAAGTGAGAGTTATTTGGTTTGAATTCATATTTCTGAATTTGGGGTGTAGAGTGGAGTTCATATGTATGAGGTATTTAGTGCAATTTTTTGACCTTTAAGATCTCATTTGGTAACCCTTTCGTTTTTTATTTTTATTTTTGAAAATTAAACCTATTTCATCCATATCTTTTACAATGATTTGCATATTTCTTAAGTACAATATTTGAATTATTAGGCAAGTTCCAAAAACAAAAGCAATTTTTTTAAGCTAATTTTTTTAGTTCTCAAAATTTTGCTTGAATTTTTAAACTATTGGTGAAGAGTAGATAACAAAGGAAGAAATTTGGGGTGGAAGTAGTAACCAAAGGCTTAATTTTTTAAAATAAAAACAATAAACAAAATGGTTATCAAACAAGACCTGAATAATATGCTTTTATGATTACTATTTTTGTTTTGAAACTTTTTTTAATTCAATAATTCTAGTCATATTGTTTGAATAAAATATTGATTGCAAAGCTTTTCTTTCATTCATTCTTTTTTTTTTTTTTTTTAGATAATGAAATAACAATTGACCCACTACATTTTTTTTTTTTGCAAATGATTAAATGAAATGAGAAACCAAAGAGAAATTAAAAATTTTGATTCCTATTTTCTCCATGAATTTTATCATCGTCTTCTTTTTAATCTTCTTCCTGTTGTTGCTCTGTATTTTTACTTTGACATGATTTTTTTTAATTGAATCTCCCCCATCATCCTAGCTACCAATGGAATGCCAACACATTTCTTCAACAATTTCACTTCCAATTTCTCCAAATTTGGAGATCATTAGAAAATATATCTCACTTTTTCACTAATTCTTGCTAGAAAATGTTCCAGGAAAAAATCTCTATTTTCTGGATTTTTTTGTTATATGTCACATACTTTTCCAAATATTCTTAACACTCATTTGATTTATGAATTTAATTAAACAAAAATATATTTTACAAATTTCTAGGTATAAATATTGCACTAAATGTGGACAAGATACTATTATTTACATTATTAACAACCCTACAACTTAATTTAACACTCGTCAGTCTTGTAATAGTCGAAAGTCAAAGTTGATTATCGATTATAGTTTTCATTGGAGTTTGTAGTCGAAGACGGTTGTCGGTGCTTGAAGTTGGTCGCATGAAGGTGGTATTTAAGTTGGTTGTTGAAGTTTGTCATTGGAGGTGGTTGTCGAAGCTTAGAGTTGGTCGTCGGAGTTGCTCACTCAAAGGTGGTCATCAAAGTTGATCATCAAAGGTGATTTTCATCGGAGGTGGTATCGAAGATTGTTGTTAGAGGTGGTTGCCAGAGCCTAAAATTGGTCGTCGCAGTTGGTCGCGCGAAGATAGTTGTCGGAGTTGGATCATCGTAGTTGTCATAAGAGGTCGTTGGAGTTGGTCGCGCGAAGATGGTCTTTGGAGTTGGTCGGCGGAGTTATCATGGATGTGATTATCGGAATCCGAAATTGGTTGTCAAACTTATCATCGGAGATAGTTGTCGGAGCTTGAAGTTGGTTCCTATAGTGTGACAACGATAGTCATCGTAAGTGGTTGTACGTGGAGCCATTGAAAATATTGGAAGAAGGGAGAATTGGGGTGAGTTGGTAAAATATACCGACTCAACTCCACTAACATTTAAAGTTGGAAGGCTAGACATTGAATTGGTATATTATACCAACTCAACTCAACTCATGTTGGTGAGCCAAATACCCCCAAAATCCCCCATCCCCCAAGATAGACATTATAAAGTCATGGTATATCAAACAAAATTTATATTTTTTTAATTTTGTCAAATTAGATAACAACCACCAAAATAATTTAATTAAAAAACTAAAATAAGTATAGTCAATTTCGAAGTCAAAGTTTCAATTCCTCATTCCATATATTGCTAAAAGAATCAAGTTAAGACTAAAAAAAGAAAGAAAGAAAAAAAAGAGATTAATAAAGTACCACTTGGCTGGAAGTATCATCAGAATTTTTCTAGTATTACGGGAGCATCATATTCTCCTTGTTCACAGAATACATGTGCCTTCATAAATATTAGTGAATTTCATATTAATAACACCGAGTCCCACCATATTTTTAAAATAGTGTTGAAGTGACACAATAAGTAGAGGTAGTATGAAAAATTGTCCATATTACTATAATATAGAAAATTATCCCAAGCATCACAATCCATTAACCGTAGATTTTCAAACACAAACAAATAAGGTTAAATTCTAAATTGTATAGACTTTTAATTTTGTGTCAAATAATTATTAAATTAAAATATATATATATATATATATATATATATATATATATATATATATATATATGATAAAGAATCTATTCTACTCAAAATTGGAAGCTGATAGATGTATTAAAGTTTGAACACCATTAAATGCTAGGAATATTGTATGTCTTTTTTTTCAATATTTATTGAAATATTAGACCCTTTTCTTAGGAAACAATATTGGACCATGACCATGTTTTTTAAACAAGTGAAGAAAAGAGTCACGTATCTGAAAAATTAATTAGAGACACGACAACATTTGTGTTTAAAAGATGACCGTTATATTATATTACATTATTTCGCCTAAACTTTCAGTGCAACATTAGTTTAGTTAAAATTATTGGTTGGTTTAGACAACTTGAATTTTGTAACGATTTGTCATTTTAAAAATTTGGATCCCCATCCCCAGTGGTCCTTTTCATGTAATTATGGCCTATCAACTGTTACTGTCGCTGGTCAGGAATTACAAAATTCTACTATCACAACTTGTATCCATCAAATTTATGATATTGTTTATCCCTTTATCTTCAATTTTTTTTTTCCTTTTTTACTCTTTACTTTTTCAATTATACTGTTTTAATGGTTGAATTTTAAAATGTTAAATATATTTTCATTTACCGTTTTACCCACTTAACTCTAAAATAAATTTACCAATCAAATTTGGGAGAAAAATAGATCATCTCAGGCGAAGAGCACAATACTAATAATCCCAGAAATGAGACGACCTCCTCTTTTAAGCTATGCAACTTTGACATAACACACCTCCCGATTGATAGCATGCATAATGTCAACAAAGTCATAATTCACAATCAAAGGGGGAATAATTTATTGAGAATGCGACAAAAGTCCCATATTAGTTAGATAAGGAGGGGATCATGGGTATATAAGTGAGAACAACTATTTTCATTGATATGAAGTTTTTTGGGGTGGTTCCAAAAACAAAACCATGAGACTTTATATTCAAAGTGGACAATATCATACCATTATGGAGATACTTGGAGGGACAAGTTCCTTTTGTATTCTCTTGTAATTGGGATCGAGGAGAGAATTGTTCTGTGTGATTGTAACAAATTTTCACATTGTGGATTTTTCTCCAAATTGGAAGTTTTTCACGTAAATTCTTGTGTTTTCAGTTTTATTGTTTTCTTTTAATTTCTTAGTTATTTTTCTGCTTATTCTTGCTGTAGGAGAGGAAAGTTTTTTTATAAGTGCAGTTTGTCCCACATCAGTTGAATTGACGAATGGGAATGGGCTCCAAGCCTTTAAAGGGGTTTATGCATCTAATTTCAAGTCGTCCCAGTTAGAAACACTTTAAATTAATGTGCAAACTCTAATTAAACCCTTTTTGAATTATCTAGTTGGAGAGTGGGAAAAAAGTGTGAGTAATCAAAAGTGTTGAGAGAGTGCTCTTGTAATTGAGATCAGGGAGAGAATTGTTTTATGTGATTGTAACAATTTTTTACAATAGTGGATTTCTTTCTGGTGGGTCGTGGTTTTTTTCTAAGTTAGGAGTTTTCCACTCTAGTTTTATTGTTTTCTATTAATTTCTCTGCTATTTTTCTGCTTATTTATGCGATAGAAGATGAAGGTTTTTTTTTTCCCAACAAGTGGTATCAGAGTCATGCCCCTAACTTAGTCATGCCGATAGAATTCTCAAGTGCTAAACAAAGATGTATAATGGAGCTTTGGAAGTAGTCATGGTGTGATCCGTGTTGAACTTTATTGGATAGGCGGTGTGCTCGGGTGAATAGCTAACCTAGATAAGAGTTAGACAGATGGATGACTATTTGAGAAAAGACTCGGTGGTTCTTTGTTCGAGGGAAGAATTGTTGGAAATACAACCAAAGTCCCATATTGGTTAGAGGATAATCATGGGTACATAAAGTGAGTACAATTATTTTCATTGGTACGAGACCTTTTGGGGTGGTTCCAAAAGCAAAGCGAGACTTTATACCCAAAATGAATAATATCATATCATCGTGGAGATAGTTGGAAGATCATTGTCCCTATCATAATACAACCACGATAAGGACTTCTAGATTGTGGATAGCCCATTTCTCCATCACTCTCCGCAACCCGCAAAGACTAATGACCCAACCAAGTGACGCATAAGAAGCATATGAATTTCGTTCCCAGAAGCCAATCTCAGGCGAAGTCCACGATGCACGACTCAGCTGGATGTTCATCCATGGCGGCCCGACCCCCAAACTAAACTCCTCCAAATGCAAAAGAATATGTGATGGTAAAACTGCCCAGCTTCAGGAAGCACAACCGCTATTCTTGATGAAATTTTGATACAATTCCAATTTCCACACATGACCTCCGATTTGTCCCTTTAATGTGTTCCAACATCTCATCCCAACAGTCAATGACACTCCAGCTCTCCTTGAAGCATCCAAGAAACCAAATAAAGCTAAGTAGGGAAGAAAGAAAAATAAACTATTTCTTTTTTAACAAACTTACACTCCCACATCACATTCTTCATGCAAAAATAATTGAGGATAAGTAATAATTCATTTATTTGTTAGTAATGTTACTTAGGGATCTTCATATGTTGGGTTGAAAGACTTTTTAGACCCAATCCAATTATTCGGGTTGTAAATTTCTTCCACTCAAATAACCCTTGTTAAAAATTGAACTCAATCCTGGGTTGGGTTGGTTCGGGTTAATCGGGTCATTTATTTAAAATCTTGTTCTAAAAAGAAGCAAAACGTAAATATGTAAAAATCTAATTTAATTATTTTCATATATTGAATTAAGATTAATTGTTAGAGAAAAAAATTAGAAATGGAAAAGGTAAAGGAAGAGTGGAAGAAGAAGGAGGTGACTCACCAATTAGTTAAGAATTTGTTTTACCATTCACCTATCATGTAGTGCCACTTGTATTATTCTCATCCAATTAGTTAAGAATTTGTTTTACCATTCACCTATCATGTAGTGCCACTTGTATTATTCTCATTCTTTGTATTATTACTATTGTAACAAACTAGGGCAAGCTTGTATAAAAGAAATAGGATTGTAGCATTAATCATTCATTGGAAATAAAATATACAAAAGAGAAAAGGGAAGTCCAAAGGACAAGTGAAAATTCCCAGCAATCCTTCATCTTCAATTTGGTATCAGAGCCAAAAATGACCGACGCCGCGTTCACCGGAAACAGCTCCTCCACCAGACCTGTCAAGTTTACCACACCACCTCTCAACCAACTCTTGAATCAACTCACCACCATGAAACTCGAACGAGGGAACTTCATGCTGTGGAAGACCCTTGCACTGCCGATCCTCCGAAGCTACAAGCTCGAAGGACACCTCTCATGTCAGATACCCTGCCCACCGATGTTCATCCTAACCATCTATGAAGCGACATCTAGTTCTTAAGTGGCAAGCGATGACAGAGTAAGTTCATCAGAGGAACGATTACTCAATTCGCAATATGATGCTTGGCTTGTAGTCGATCAACTCTTGCTGGGATGACTTTACAACTCAATGGCACCAGATGTGGCGGTGCAACTCATGGGATATGAAAATGCCAAGGAACTGTGGCAAGCTATTCAAGAATTATTCGGAGTTCAATCACGAGCTGAAGAAGATTACTTAAGACAACTATTCCAACAGACAAGAAAAGGAGGTCAGAAAATGAGTGAGTACCTCAAATTGATGAAGTTGCACTCTGACAATCTTGCACAAGCAGGCAGCCCTGTGTCAACAAGAGCCCTCATCTCACAAGTTCTTCTTGGTCTAGATGAAGAATACAACCCTGTTGTCATAGGCATCCAAGGTAAACTAGGTATTTCGTGGTTAGATATGCAATCTGAATTGCTATCCTATGAAAAACGACTGGAGCACCAAAACTCTATCAAAATACATAGTTCTTTTACACAACAACCTTCTGTCAATGTAGCATTCAACAGGAATCCAAATGGTAGTAAGCCACACTTCAATCCTTCATTCAATGGAAGTCGACAGCAGGGGAACAACTCCAAAGACAGTAACAACAATCATAATCCATTTAATGGACAAGGAGGTAATCATGGTTGATGAGGAGGTCGCAACAACAACTCAAACAGACCAACATGTCAAGTGTGTGGGAAGTACTGTCACTCAGCCCTGGTATGTCATCATCATTTTGACAAAGAATACTCACAGAGTACTGGACAAGGCAGAGGAAATCAAGGGTCAGTCGACCCCAACAACAACACTACTGCCCTGTTTACATCAGCTCTGCCCTTCAACCCCTTCATGGCCACACCAAAGACAATAACATATCCGAATTGGTACATTAACAGTAAGGCTACCAACCATGTCACTTGAGACTATAACAACATCAACAATCCAACCGAGTATGGAGGTAATAAACTGGTCACTGTAGGTAATGGTGAACAATTACACATATCTCACACTGGTCAATCTTGCTTATCTAATGGAAGGAAGGAATTTATTTTGAATGATGTCCTGTGCGTGCCTAACATAACAAAGAATCTGATTAATATATCAAAGTTAGCTCATGATAATGCTGTGATTGTTGAATTTCACATTGACTGTTGTGTCATTAAGGACAAGGATATGGGCAGAACATTGCTGAAAGGGGAGCTTGACAGAGGGTTATACAGACTCAAAGGGACTGGAGTGATACAAAAAAACACCAAGGGCTAAGGATATGCTCTGTACAAAAATAACAAGCCGACTTCCTTAATTCTATCAGGAGTTAGGATCAATGTAGTTGAATCAAGAGCTGTTTGGCATAGAAGACTAAGGCATCCATCAGTAAAAGCTTTAGATTATGTTATTAGAGAATGTAAACTGCCTGTTAAATAAAATGAAGGAAATGAATTTTGTCATTCATGTCAATTGGGAAAGTTATCTGCCTTACCATTTCCTAACTCTCAATCTCGTGCTTCTAATAAGTTTGAATTAATACATATTGATGTATGGGGACCAACTCCAATTGAATCTACTGATGGATGATATTACATATCATTCTTGGACGATCATAGCAGATATGTGTGGCTATACCCTCTGAAACAGAAAAGTGAAATATTGGCAGCATTCCAACACTTCATACAACTAATACAAACTCAATTCAACTCTGGAATAAAGAAACTACAGTCAGATAATGGGAGAGAGTATGACAAAATACACCATCTCTGTGAGTCTAAAGGCATTTTAGTTCGAAAGTCCTATCCCTATACATCTGCACAAAATGGCAGAGCCGAGCGCAAACATCGACATATCATAGAAACTGGGCTTACGCTTCTTGCACAGGCATCCATGCCCTTGAGCTTTTGGTGGGAGGCGTTCTCTACTGTTGTCTATCTCATTAATGGCATGCCTACCACAGTATTGCAAGGTAAATCACCCGTTACCATAATGTTTGGGTCTAATCTTGATTTTTTTCATCTCAGGACATTCGGGTGTGCCTACTACCCATACCTTCGGCCATATCACAGCCAAAAATTCCAATTACATTGGGAAAAATGTGTGTATATTGGTCCCAGCTCGTATCATAGAGGGTACAGATGCATCAGTCCTTCAGGTCGGATTTATACAAGCAGACATGTTAAGTTTGGTGAAAGGGAATTTATGTTTGCAAAACAATCATGCACCACGATCGTCCAAACGACAGGGCCAATGATCGCAAAACAACCATCGTTTAGCACGATCGCCCAAACGACAGACTATACAAAAGACACCACAATCGCTGAGAACGATCGCCCAGACGACAGACAATGCGATCGCTCAGCCTCCATCATTTAGCACGATCGCCCAGATGACAGACAATGCGATTGTTCAGTCCCCATCGTTTAGAACAATCGCCCAGATGCCAGACGATATGATCACTCATCACCCATCGTTCAGAATGATCGCTCAGATGACAGACAATACGATCGTTCAGTCTCCATCGTTTAGAATGATCGTCCAGCCGAAAGACAACACGATCATTCAACGCCCATCGTATAGAACGATCAGACAGACAAAAGAAAAAGCGATCGTCCAGTCCTCATCGTGTAGATCGATTGTGCAAGCCAAAGACAAGACGAACGCAGTGAGTCCATCGATCGTGGACATTCCATCGTCCAACACGATCGTCCAGGCAACAACCCCTCCTATCCTTACTCCCCTCAATGAATCACTAATCCCAAGCCTTCAACTAATACTCAATACCCTGCCTCAGTCACCGTCTCTCCCTCAAGCAAGGCCAGCCTATCAACCAGACCACACCTTATGCTCCACAAACCAGACATCCTCACAACAGTATGCATCTCACCAACACCCATCGGAGACCCTGCCTCAAACCTTGTCTGAAGAACATATCAGTCCAACTCTACTACACATATCACATCCTACCACTACCTCAACTTCTACAAGCCCATCACAGCCCACCATCACCACCCGGCCCCCACTTGCTCCGACTCTCCAATGATCACCCGAGCAAAAGTTGGCATTTTTAAACCAAAAGCCTGAATAACGAGCAAAGCCACCGATTGGTCTTGAACAGAGTCCACCAGAATTACAACAGCACTTGCGACCCCTCAATGGAAAAAGGCGATGGATGAAGAATACATGGCACTAATAAGAAACAAGACCTGGACACTAGTTCCTCCATTTCCATCTCAGAATATTGTTGGGAATAAATGATATTTCTTCTTAAACGGAACATGGATGGCACGATACAGAGGTAAAGGCCCGACTAGTAGCAAAGGGCTTTCATCAGCATCATAGAGTCAACTTCTTTGAAACTTTCAGCCCAGTGGTGAAGTCCTCAACGATCCGGGTAGTCATCAGTGCTGCTATGTCACACGATTGGATGCTGAGGCAGCTTGATTTCAACAATGCATTCTTAAATGAAAGACTAACTGAGGAAGTGTATATGAGCCAACCACCAGGGTATATCAGCACTCAATATCCAAATCACGTTTGCAAGCTGGACAAAGCAATCTATGGTCTGAAACAAACATCACGAGCCTAGAATACTTCCCTCAGCTTAGTTCTCAAGCAGTGGGGATTCTATCAGTTAAGATCCGATACTTCTCTGTTCATCTATTGCAAGGAAGGCTCGGTTATATATCTCCTTGTCTATGTTGATGATGTCATTGTCACAGGTAACAACACTAAATTCACAGAGCAACTCATACAGACACTGGACATACAATTTGCACTAAAAGACTTCGGTCAACTTTGTTACTTTCTGGGAATTCAAGTACACTATCTTGACTCTGGTCTTCTGATAAATCAGTCGAAATATGTAGATGATCTACTACAGAAGCTTAATATGTCTGATATGAAACTGGTGCTCTCGCCAACGGTCCAAGGAAGCAAACTGTCCAAGGCTAGTGGACAGCCCCTCTCTGAACCATTTATATATCGGAGTACTATAGGAGCCCTTCAGTACTTAACGCATACACGGCCAGACATCACGTATGTTGTCAACAACTAAGTCAGTTCCTTCAAATTCCAACTGATATCCATTGGCAAGCAGCAAAAAGGGTACTTCGATATATCAGTGGAACAAAGCACTATGGAATCTACTTTCAACCAAGCCCGAACCTACATATATCCCTATTCGGATGCTGACTGGGCATCCAATCTTGATGACAGGAAATCAGTGGCAGCCTACTGTACATTTGTGGGAAATAACATCGTCTCCTGGTCCTCGAGGAAGCAAGCAGTGGTAGCAAGGTCGAACACCGAATCTAAATATAGAGCACTTGCTCATGCCACCTCTGAAGTCCTCTGGCTCCAACAACTACTAGGTGAGGTGGGATTACAGTCAAACACTAGATCGACCATATGGTGTGACAATCTAGGAGCAGGGGCCTTAGCTACAAATCTGGTGTTTCATTCTCGAACCAAACATATCGAAATTGATCTTCACTTCATCCGAGACCATGTTCTAAAAGGACATATAAATATTTTCTATGTACCATCGACCGACCAACTTGTTGACTATCTCACAAAGCCACTCAACAACACACACTTTTATATATTACGAGCCAAACTAGGAGTACTTGAAGTACCCTCTAGTTTGAGGGGGGATGTTAGAGAAGAAATTAGAAATGGAAAAGGTAAAGCAAGGGTGAAGAAGAAGGAGGTGACTCACCAATTAGTTAAGAATTTGTTTTACCATTCACCTATCATGTAGTGCCACTTGTATTATTCTCATTCTTTGTATTATTACTATTGTAACAAACTAGGGCAAGCTTGTATAAAGGAAATAGGGCTGTAGCATTAATCATTCATTGGAAATACAATATACAAAAGAGAAAAGGGAAGTCCAAAGGACAAGTAAAAATTCTCAACAATCCTTCATCTTCAATTTTAATAACTCAATTTCAATTTATATAATGGAAATTTTCTTTCTAAAGTGTAAATAAACTATTTTTAAGAGTTCTTGAAGAATATTATTAAAAACATATTGAAATTAAATAAAATTAAAATCAATATATGTATAAATAATTGTGTTATAACTAATAAAAAATATATTTTAAAGTTAATAATAAATTCGGGTTGATTCGGGTTATATTAGGTGAACCCACGAACTAACTCAATCCATAAAATTTTCATTTATTTGAACCCAACCCAACCCAAATGAGTTGATAACCCAACCTAAACTGCACGAGTTGGGTTTGGTTAATCGGTTTTTTTGGGTCATTAGGTTTTTTGAACACCTCTAATGTTACTTAAAGTGGGGCATGCAACCATCTATCTTATAAGAGATGTGAGACCTGATAGTATTTTTTATTATTATTATTATTATTATTATTTTGGAGTTTAGTGTATCTCACCTACTTAGTTTTATGAGTATATATGTCATCTTTTCAGAATAATAATAATAATAATAATAATAATAACAATAACAATAATAATCTAAGAGTCAAAAGTTTATATTGTTGATTCAGTTTTTGAAGAGTTGACATTTCTTTTTATAGGTAGCTTCACTTCTATTCTAAATTCTAATTAATATATTGTACAAATATCACATTATGCTAGCTGATAATGTAACAAAATATTAGTAAATTTTGACATTCACCAATATAACGATAACGAGAATTTAAAAGAGAACAAAATATATTAAAGGAGCTTGAACAATAAAGATTAGATATCAAATTTTACAATTTAATTTTCAAACTTTTAGAACTCTGTTATTTGGATCTTTTTTTCTAATATATCTTTGAATTTCGAATTTCAAGTTTTTAATTTTTGTGTGTAATAAGGAATTAAATTTTCTTTAAAATAATGACCGACTAGAAAAATAAATTGAAATAATTTACGTACTTATTAGACAAAAACTTAAAAAGAAGATCACTATCTTATTGAGCAGAAAAAGAATGTTGAACAAACCACAGTTATTTGGAAAAAGAATTACAAGTTTAAAAGACTTTGTACATTAAAAAAATTGAAATCATATTCTAATTGAAATTAAAAGATTAACGCCTAATAAATAGGATTTAAAGTTTTCTCTTTTCATTAAATAAATAGGATCTAAAGTTCAATACTGTAACATACAGAAAAGTCAAATTATTTAAAATGATATACCTTTTTTAGTCCAAAAATCATTATCGTAAATGAACTTGATAATGAAACATCTACATTTAAGATGATAATCGATATCTTATTTACTGAACTATGTTCAAACGAACTAATAAATATAACATCCATTAAATAATACAATATCCCTCTAAACTAAATTATGCCTATAGATGTTGAATTTTTCTTTTTTACCTTCAGCTTTTAAATTTTGTTCAAGAAATACAATAGAACTCTTCCCAAAAGATATATTTTTTCGTTAAAAGAACAAATAAATATTGACATATCAACTTACGGGTAAATTAATTATCAGTGTACGTGATATTATTCGAACTATAATAAAGATTTAAAACCATCGTTACAACTTTTTATCTAAAAAATAATTTATATGCACTATAAAAAATCAATAGTTTCTCGATGCCTAAAGTCATCGGAAAAAACTAAAAACTCGTCGGGAGATCATCTCCCGATGCTTAATATATGCCGTCGGGAGATTGGAACTCCCGACAACGTCCATAAACTATCAAGAATGAATGTTTCTCTCGATCGTGTATTGTACCGTCGGGAATTTGATTTAGAAATTGGATTTTTTTTTTTTTTTTTTTTTTTTTGCATTTCAATTATTGCTTTTAATTTTTTTTTAAAAAAAATTATTCTCAATAACCTAAAATTTAGAACATAATAATTAAGCAAAAGTTTTCACATAAATTCAAATCAAACAATGTTTACATATATGGCTAAATCAACATAAATCCTTCGTTACATAAAAGAGCGAGAAGTATGCTAGAGAATAATGTTTACTTATATGATATAGTGGTCCACAAAAAATATATCTTGAGGAACATATAGGAGGAAGTTTGATTGACAAGTGTCGTGATCTTGTGACTCCAAAAGGCACCTCCAAAACATCAAATTTACCTGTAATTCAATTAAGTTGATATATTAGAGCACAATATTATATTAAGATGGATCGTAGTATGAAAAACTCTCAACCCATGCCACACAACTTTTAAACTTCAAAAACATAACAATTAGAGAAACAATGGTGCTAACATTCAAAAGCTCTTGTGAGAGAAATTATTGGTAATAACGTTAAGGCAAAAAAAAAAAAAAAAAAAAAAAAAAAAAAAATCACACACACCAAGCAAGGTATATTTCAAATTTCTCACAAATTATCCAAACCAAACCAACTCCAAAATAGAAAGGGAAGTAAAACAGAGATAAATAAGAATAAGAAATGATCTAAAAAGTAAAACACTAGAGAGACAATTTAAAATCTAGAAAACTCCCAAAACAAATTTATAAACAACCATGAAATTTTTGGGCGAAAAAACGAAAAGAGTGCCTCATAATGTTAATGCAAAGATGATACTGGAAGTTGAACAATCCAAGAGAGGGATAGACGAAGTCGAAGTTGAAAGCAGCAACGAAGTTGGCTGACGGACGTGAAGAAAATGAAGACAGACGGAGATGTGAGATCATATGGCCGGTGATGAAGACAAACATAGTTGGCTGGAGTCGAAGAGACGAATGATCGAAGAGAGGAGACATGCGGAGAGATCAGACGACCTTAAGATTTATGTCGATTTCTAAATCGATGGAAAATTTAAACCTTATCTTTCGAAGGGTTATATGTCTCGCTGTGAGTTATGGACCTAACTCTCGATAACTGTCAGAAGTTGATATAAGCTCCGACGGGACATATACGACGTCGGGAGTTGATACAAACTCCAACGCCCGTTTTACGACATCGAAAAATAACCTCTCTCCCGATTCCTAAACTCACGACAATTGTTTTGTGCATCAGAAGGACTTTTTTTTCTTGTAATGTTGCACATCAACTACCACAATTAATTTATGCATAAATGATGTAAAAGATATCATGTATGCATTCAAACTTTTAACCCATCATTAATTGTCAAGTCAATTTCCATTGTATTCTAAAAGGGGAAATGAAACTTCAATTTTTTATATATATATATATACATAAAAATTCAAAGTTTAAAGGTAAAAAGAGAACATCAATTTAACTCAACTAGCTAATTATTGATGCATGTAAACTCGACTAACAGGTCATTAAGTTTGATTATCCCACTCCCACTTATTGATATAGTTGAAAGTCGCTCCAAACTCTATATAATTTAATATTTAAACTACATATTTAGTTTCATAATTGTGAATTTTGTGTCTATTTAATTTCTTTATTTTTTTTAAAAAAAATATTAATGTAATAAAGATAAACTTTAAAATTTAAAGATGCACTAGACATATAATTTAGATTGTAGTCAATAGATCAATTAATTATTAAAAATGTTGATTTTCTCATGGACCTATTAAATAAAAATCGAAAGTTTATAAACTCATTAGATATAAAATTAATAATTTAATAATTTATTAAATAATTCTAAGAGTATAATATCAACAAATATCAACGCTTTATATATTAAATTGGTAATTCAGGCTAATTAAAAGTGATTTAAGGCTACTTCTAGGATTGATTTCGAGACAAGTATAAGTGATTATAAAAGAATCTGAATCGTTCTTTGTGTTTGATAAAATAGATTATTATTAAATCCACTAAAATCACTTTTAAACTACACGTTCATTTCACATCTTTTTAAAATTAATTCTTTACCAGCTTTTAAAATCTCCTGAGAGCCGTTACAATTTTTAATAAAATTTAAGTTTTAATTTTATCATTTAAAATTAAGATTTATTTTATATATCTACTTTAAACCATTATTTAATAATTATGTTATAAATAATATAATATTAAGTTCACATTATTTATTATATTAAAAACACGATAATTTAATATTTATTCACCGAACACTTGTAATCAATTTGTTCAATTATAAAGTTGAAATTTACTAAACACTAACACACTCTATATTAAAATTAATTTTACAAAAATAGAGTTATCAATTATTTTTAAAGCTACAATAATCTTAAACAAGACCTAATTAATAAATAATAATAATAATAATAAAAGGTAAGGCGCGTGAGGAGTAGAAGCTGAAAGGGAGTGGGGAAAGAGAGAGAGAAGTGGGGGTCACGTGGGGAACATGCAGGAGTTCACATGCAGGATGGGGGACAACACGTGGTCCCATCATTGCACTCGTGTGTGTTGCATTGTCTCTCCTTCTTCAGACAGCCCACTTGTCCACAATCATTGGATACTCTTTCTTTCTTCCCACGCGCCCACCTTTCACGCTCTCCCCTCCCTCCTAATCATCTATACATTATTTTTAAGTAATTGCACTCTCGTCGTCTTTCTAAATTCGTATTAGTGATATACTCTATTATCAATAGGTTCCGAGAATTTGATCGAAATTTTAATACATCAATAAATTCTTCTATATTGTGTCATATCTGCTATTATTTTAAACTAATTAATATATTTACAACGACCTCTTATACTTATTTGTAATTTCATTTTTCAGTTATTTTTTCTTTTTGTTTCGAATAGGATTTTAGCCTTAAAAAAAAAATCGTTAAACTTTCGATTTTGTATTTATCAAAGTTTCGAATTTTGTGTATGTTGGTCATTTACATATTTTGACATTTTAAAATTTCATGAACACATATTTGAAAGCTTAATGTTCTATTAAACAATAACGTATGTTTTTTTGTATTTGTTAGTTTAACAAATATTTAATTCCTAGTGACCTATTAGATATAAATTTGAATATCTAGTGATCTATTTGTCATTTTTAGTTTAGTTGTTTTTACACAAACTTTTTTTTTTTTTTTTTTATTCTCATTGAGTTATTTATTTTTAGTTTTTAACTTATTTTAAAAAATATTATGGTTTTCAAACTCTCTAAAAAATATTGTAGTTTTAAATAAGTAGGCATTTCTCATCTTTTTAAGAGACGATCTATTTTCAAAATTATTAGATTGGTGTGGTGATCACATAATCCTCCACTTGCTACACTTGCATTCAAATCTCAACTATTTGAAACATCAATATTTTTATAAATAGTTTATAAAGTATAATATTTTTATACTAAGTTAGAAAAGATGCTACAATAATCTCACCAATTTAAAATCAACTATATCTATAGAGAGTTTATTAAATACAATGATTTTATAATAAGATTAACAAATTATAATATTATAAAAGAAAAATCACGTTTTTACATGCAATTATATACCATGTTTGGATCTTATTGGCCTTGTAAACATTTATTTTAGTTTACGAATTTTCTAAAAACAACCAAACTTGATTATTGCCATTATGGTAGAATAACATTCAATCAAACTATTTTTTTTTTTTTTTGAAGAAATAACGATGAATTAAATTTTATTACTTCAATATATATGCATCTCACTATTTTGATAAATAAAAAAAATATCAAAATGATTTATTTTTCTTTTTGTTAGTTTTAAAAAAGGGTTTGAATATCTTCTAAAAAAAAGTTTTGAAATATAACTTTTTTAAATTAAAAAAAGTTTGAAATATCGAGTCGACAAATATGATGGTATAGAAACTATGAGAGATTCCATCTTCAACTTCTATTTTAATATCAATATCGAAAAAAAAAGCGAAAAACATGTAATCTTAAAGTATATATGACTTTTTTTTTTTTTTTGATAAAAAAAAAATACTGTGAAAATTGAAGTAGACTTTTTTGGCAGCTCGAGATTCTGAAGCATCTAATGCTTTAACAATGTCACGTATAAAAAAAGAAAAAAAGGAACCCAAAAAGGAAAATATACCAAAATCTCTCTACTCTTTTTCAAAATTGCCTATCTCCATGTTTCAAAAAAGTTGCACCTGAAATATTAACTGCCTTTACATTTTTATTTCTATTTTACGAAATAAGACAAAAATTTAAAAAAAAGGAAAAAAAAAAAGTTCGGGAGCATTATGAAAACTATTCAAAAACTATTTCGGTCCCGTTTCATAATCATTTTGTTTTTTTTTGCCAATTAAGTCTATGGATACTACGTCCATCTCCAAATTTCTTCATTTGTTATTTACTTTTCACAATGGTTTAAAAACCTAAGCCATAATTTGAGAACTAAAAAAAGCAACCTTCAAAAAGTTGATTTTGTTTTTTAAATTTGGCTAAGAATTCAATTATTGTACTTGAGAAAAATGTAAATCATTATAAGAAAAATATAAATGAAATAGACTTAATTTTTTTTTAAAAAAAATGGTTACAAAAAACAACCTAAATATCTCGAGTTTCTATTTATGTGACATCAAATAATAAATAATACTTCTCGATAAAATAAAAGTTTAGTTCTAAGGCTCCATTTTTATAACTATTTGGGTTTTCATATACTATACCTGCTTTATCACAATAACTTGATCATGTTTTTCCTCTTTCATAAGTCTAAATTATATATATATATATATATTTTTTTGTAAAAATGAGACCTTAATTTTCAAATTTATAGACCGAAAATGTACAAAGTTTACAAATGGTATAATAAATTATGAATTTGATATGTGATATTTGATAAATCATTGACGTATTCAAAACATTTCAAAATAAATTGATATCTAAAATATAAAATTGAATTTTTCATATACTAGAATCTTTAAGTTCTTGTAAAGATGTGGAATAGGTTAAAAGTAGAAATTTTGACATTGAAACTGAAAGAATCTATTGGACAAAAAATAAACTTTAGGAACCCATAAAAGATATTTTAAAGTTAAAAAATCAAATAGATAGAAGAAAAGATATTTCAAATGATCAAACTGTTGAAAATATTTACAAATATAGTAAAATTTCAGAATTTATCAATGATAGATACTGATAGACACCGAACACATTGATAGACACCGGTAGAAGTCTATAGAGACGGATAGATTTCTATTGGTGTCTATTAGTGACATTAATAGATATTGATAGAAGTCTATCGATGTCTATCAGTATCTATCATTGATAGATTATGAAATTTTGTTATATTCATAAATATTTTGATTTATTTTTCTATTTTTGAATACATCCTTATATACAAACTTAAAAATTAAAAAACGTATTAAACATTTCTAGAGTCGTTTTAACACATATATGACTAAACTTTCGGATAATACCAGAGGGCAGAGAATAGTAAGCGGAGAATTTGGGCTCAATTTGAAGTTTAAGCCCAAAAGAGTGTAGCCCCGGCATAGAAATATTTAGGCCCAGGCCCATTAACGATGGCCTACCTCCTACACGGGTACGGTGACGGCGACTGAATGGGGAAGAAAGCAGAGAAAGAGAGATGGAGGAGATCGGAGGCAGCAACGGTGGTAGCAACGCCCACTGGTGGTGGGCTTTGGCCGGTGCCACGCAGTTCGGTTGGGGTATCGCCTCTTTCCGGCGAGGATTTATCGGCAATTCCAGGATCATGCCCCTTAAGGCCTTCGCCGTTGCTTCGCTTTTCGTCGGGGCCGGCGCCTCGTCTGCCATCGCTTCCCTCAAGGCCTCTGGCATCCACAAGGTTCACTTCGCTTCTTTTCTACTCTGTATCTACCAGTCGCATCTCTTCTTCCTCCCTCTCTCCCATTCTGGATTAGGTTAGAGGTTAATTGGGCGACTTTGATTAGTCTGGTTTTGATTTGTCAGTATGCTGTGAATTTAGCTAATTTTCAGGAGAAATGCAATTCTGAGTTTTTGGCAGCAAAGTTAGTTAATGTTTAATTTGAACTTCCAACTTTGTTGAATCGAATACTGAAATGGAGCTGGGGATGGAAAAGTATTTATGTGGCTATTAGTATCTTAGATCGTGTTAGATTATTTGTTGCTGATATTAGCCATGTTGTTGTTTATCTTCAGCAGTTTTTTTCACTGGCTTGTTGTGTTGGTTAAGTTCGAGAACCTTCTTAGTTCAATTTAGGTATTTCTTCACATGATTTCGAGTAGTTGATTTATGCATAAATTTTTCATATAGTTTTCATATGTTTCAAAGAAAGTCGACGTGGAATGATAGGCAGTGAATAAGACTCTTGGGTGAATTAAGTCTAAGATTCAGACTTATTGTCCACCATTTAATGGTTTTTCTATCTAAGGATAATTTTGAAATCTTTACGAAAGTTCAAAGGTTGTATTACAACTTTTGAGAGAATAAGGTTTTTTTTTTTTTTTTTTTTTTTTTTTTTTTTTTTTTTTTTTTAATTAAAAAAAAAAAAAAAAGACAAAGTTGAGGAGTATAATCTAAAATTTAGCCTAAAGTTTGGTACACTTGGAAACCACATACAAGTTGAGGCTTTGTAGCTTTCAAGAGGACCCTTAAAGTAAAGGTTTGAGGCTTTCGGTGAGAATTTAAACTTTTTTCCATAAAATTGGTGTCAAACTCAATTCTGACGCCTAGAATACATGCATACTTACAGTTAAAAGTCAGATTTACATCATTGCGTTGAAGCCTTCTGTTAGCTCAATGCAAAAGCAACAGCTAATGTTTCCGGTTAATACGAATGACTGAAAATTATCCATTGTTGAGGAGTATGAAGGATCTGTATTTTCTTTCTTATAGGCAGAGGTAATTTCGAACATATTAAGAGGGATGCTATTTCATATAGTCCATGATCAACAAGGTAGGCAACATTCATGGTTATGACAGGCTAATGGTATAGAAATAGGATCTTGATGTCACCATTCTGTGAACTTTGGTTTGTGATTAGCAATCGTCCCTTTTTTCTTGTTCTTATGGATGAACAAATGAAGCCACTGTTGTCACTTACAAAATCATGGGTTTGCAAAAGTGATTTCAATGGGCACAGAATTTCTCAAGAAGTGATATGATCTTGATGAAAGAAAAGAAATATACTTATCCAGAAGTGGCTGCTGAAATGAATGATTTGATTACTAGTTTTTGGTTTTGGGGTGTATTGGAACAGGTGGAAGATATGATGGAAGTAGGGGCCAGTATCAGGAGTGGATTGGGGATTCGTCGAAGGGCACAAGATGAATGATGAATGATTGTGTATGGCAGCTTGTGTTATTTTATTCTGTGGATAACTGCGAACATCTTCACTTTCACTTTCACTTTCACTTTCACTTTCAGGAATGCATATACTCACCAACACGAGTCAACTAAAGTCTCTCCATAGCACAGACTCTGCACTTTCTTCAATGGTGAAAGTCACGAAGGATTAGATTCCTTTTTTCCCCCTTTATCAACACCCTTAGTTATTTTGTTGTGTAGCAATGAAATCAGATCACTGATTAAGGGCTCAAGGGCTTAGAAAGTCATTCCATATTGTCCTTATTTTACTTGACTGCTTACTTATAGATGTCCACAACCTTCTTAAAGGCACAATTTCTTTATTTATTTAGTTAAAATTCTCTTTGCTGATTTGTTCATCTTTGTTTTTCTTTCCTTTTTCTTCTTGGTCATGCAAACAAGATCCTCTTTCTAAATTATAGACGATGACCCATTTTTGGACATATCCGTAAATCATTTTTTTTTTTTTTTTGTAAAAGATAATTATTACAATGTCTTATAGTAACGTATTAGCCTCGATTGACTTGAGCAGTGCTACTCTATATAAATATGTTATTTATTTACATAAAAAAAATAGTTAGAAAATTGTTCAATGCCACGAGGCATGACTTTTAAAGTCTCAATTGAAGGAGAAATGGGGGAAGGACAATTTTCTGCCCATTGGCTAGGGGATTAAATTCTTGTCCCCACCTCGATAAATATAACACAAAAACCATAAAACACACACACATATATACATCACACAAAAATCATAGCTTCAACCATTAGTCCATTTCTAATTTTTTTAATCTTACTTTAATACATTTCTAAGATGTGAATGGTTTAATATTAAATCTTTTCTATTTCTTAAATCCCGAATGTTGTAATGTTGTAATATGTAAATCATAACTTTTAGAAACATAATTATTTTTATTAAGAAGTTTTACAATATTTTCTTTGAATAAGGATGTATTAGAAATTTATTTAATATAAAAACTTTTATTTGGTTAATAATTAATTTAAAATTATTAAAAAATGAAATGCAGAATTTTTCTACGACGAACTCTATCCTCACAAATCACAAATCTCCCGCTGTTTTTCACACAGTTGAAGATTGAAATAAGGAATAACAAAGCCATCTCCGTCTTGTCCCATGATGATCTCGATTTGAGTCATTAAATTGTAATCTACTTGAATCCAATAATTATTAGGGAGATTAATCAAGTGATTATTATGAATGTCGCAACCCCATTGAATACCCAGATGCATAGGCAAACCTAATATAAAAAAAGGTAAACAAATAGGCAAAATAGGTGTATAATTGATATTTCAACACGTAAACAAAACTGTCCAATTCAAGGAACGCATTAAGATTAAAGTTGCAATAACTCAAGAACCTTGAAATGGTGGTGTAAAGACCGAAGGAGCTCGATAAACAAACAAGTAAAATGACAAAAAATCTAAAAAAGTGGGGGCGAAATACAAATAGATGTACTAAACGGCTGTGGTCGTAGTTGACTTGTGGAGTTTCAAACCAAAGATGTTGTTGACTAGTTTGGGAGTGGCTTGGTGAAGATCCACAGGCATAGGAGTCATGAAGTTCACTATCTTTTCGTGGATAGTGTATCTACAAGAAGTGATCAAATCAAATCAATCTTCACACAAACAATCAAAACACTGAAATCCAGAAAACATATCATTACAAATGATCTAAATCTCACCTTATCTTCCGACTCTTCGAGGCTCGCCGATCGACTATCTTTCTCTTCTTTGTTTGCAACTTTTTCAATGCATAAAACGCTGTCTCTGTTTACATATTCACACAAACATCCTTAACTATCATCATCCCACCCCAACATCTATCATCTCCATTCTCAAATAAAGCATTATAATTATTTTTCATAGTAATTTTCTTTTGCTTTCTTAAAAGTTCTTATTAACTAACATTTTATGATGAGAGAAAATCTTTACCAGATGAATTTGGATCAATTGTCTCAAAGAACTCCTTCAACAATTGCTGATAGAATTCAGAGTCGTCCAGAAGTTCAGCATCACCTCCTTCAGCTTGTGCTTCCTAACCATAATAAGAGTCGTTAATGAGAAAACATTAAAATTTCCAAGGAATATCGAAAGAAATAAAGATAAAGACAGTATTTACCTGCCCCTTGCTCTTGCTATCGTCAAGAACCTGTCATTGCCATGCATAATAGCATTAACAGCATTAGCATTCAGAGAAAGAAAGTGGAATACTGAAGGACAAGGATTTGCTCATTGTTACCATTCCAAATACGTGTACAGTTGATCTCCTAAGCTGCATTTGATTAAGCATCCTACTTGGATCTCTCATATATGCAGCTACCTGTTCGCTGATATTCTGTTACCATCAACAGAATAAGTTAGCACAGCCATTTCTCACACAAACCAAGCAAGCGGGGAAATAAGCAAAGAGCTAACCTGATTGAAGGCCTGCAATTTGCCTTTAATAGCTGCAGCACCTGTTGTGACTTGTGTTTTCCTATGCCATTTGTCAATTGACTTGTCCCTGAAAGCCCCTATCCTGCAACATACCAACACATGTAGCTTCTTCTTCAACATCCATTTCCTAGAAGCTACACAAATCCTCCGGAAATATTCATTTATAACTATCATTTAACATCTTCATACACCGTCATAAAGAGAATTGATGACAATCACTATATAGATCCCCATCTCCATTATTATCAATTGGACATATATCTATTCATGTTTTCATCATTAGGTTAGTCCTATATCTATGCTCGTCTACAATTGTTGTTGGGGAGAGAGAGGGCATGCTTCATCAAGAAAGTTGAAGAAAGGAGAACCAATTTTTTTTAAGCCCATATTTAACATTTCTTTTTTTGGATAGAATCAACAACTATCGAGGAAAAAAATGAAAGAATACAAGAATGCAAAGACAAAAAAAAAACAAGCCCACAAAAGTACCCCTCTAAAGAAAGGTTTTTAACCAAGTAAGATGTTACCTAGCAAATAATTATAAAAAAGTTTCAATACCAAAGCCCAAAGAAAAACATGAAATCTCGCTAAGATCCCTGTCCATACTCTCAACAATCCATTATTCCTCTCCCCCCAAATATCCCACATCAAAGCACACACCCTAACAAATCACAAAAAAATGGCCCTTCTCTCTAAAAAGCGGATGGAAGAGGAACTCCAACAAACCAGAACACAACACACACCCCAGCCCATTTTTAACATTAAGTCAACGGCAAAAACAGCAAATACAGAGGCTGCTTCTGTGCCGCATAAATGCATATATCAACGATTCAACATATAATGCTCGACTTGCACACTCTTGGTTTAGACCACCGTTTTCTAACTTATCAAACTATGACTATCTACCCGTGGAAAACTAAGCCCCCATGCAGCCTAATCCTTTCTTCAAGGAAAGTGATTGTTTGATTAGTCTAAACTGGCTAAAAAGATTCAAACTATACTAATTTTCAGAAAGAAAAAAAAAAAAAGGTGAATGAGAGTTGACCATAATGGTGCTTTGTTAAAAAAAAAAAAAAAAAAAGGGAGCACCTCTGATGCATCTGAGCAACTCGGAACCAATCTTCATCATTTTCATTTTGAGTATTTGAGATTCTGGAAGACTCCAAAAGCTTTGCAGTTCCTCCTGGATGGCCAATAGAAGGATCGAAGTGTCCAAAAAAAAGAGAGAAAAGCTCAGTCAGTGTTAACGCATGCACCAATTATAACTATTGGTCCACACATGCAACAAACACATTCAGTATCAATAGTACAAGAAGAAAAAGCTCGTGAGGTATCTCACAGGTCCATGAGGAAAACAATTTTTCTTAAGTGCATAAATTCGAGAAGTATCTCATGGGTTCATGTTGGTACTAGCAATACGTAAATCATAATATTATGAAATGATGATCATGCCCAGCACAACTTCCAAAAAAAAGATTTGCTGTGCATAATTGACTTAACAAGCCCACTGCCTTAAGAATAGTCCAAACTCCTGTTTGTGAAAGGAATACACAGTAAGCAAACCCAACTATCCCATCGAAGTTAATGCTCACTCCTCTATCTCAATGGGCTAATAACTATAATGTGCATGATAAAATTTACTTACTACCCTTGTATTCTTTCTTTTCTTCTCAATAAAAGTTCAATAAATCAAATTTTCTCAAAAAAGAAGTCTTCCTAGTACTGAAAGACACAGAGATGAAAATTTCCATACCATCGGTGGCTTGAACGATATGCTTATTATTTTCAAGTAAAGCCTGTCAAAACAGAGTACCAGAATTAATAGAAGAGGTAACAGCCATGGCATCATGATCATGAATAGAAGGAACAATGTTTTATGAAAAATCAAACCTCTTGCAGTTCCCATAAAGAATTCAAAGTGTTCTTTGATGATGTAATCAAATCTGAATATGCCACCTCAACACCCTTGTCTAATTCACAAAATGAGGACTTAATTGGCTCCTGCAGACAAACATATACTATTTAGAACTAAATATTTTCACTTGAAAATATGGCAAGCGGATTTCAAGAAATGATAGTTTGCTACCAAGAGACCTTTGGCAATCTATTTGAGTTGGAGAATGCCTTCTGAAGCAAAAATCTAAGCTCAAGACTTTTGTCCCACAAAGCCTAAAACCATAAGAAGGAACATTATGAGAATCTTAGATTTTCCAACAAACGGTAAGAACACTGGAACTTCGCCAATTATATTCCATTGCACATATACTTGAACCTATTTGGTAGATCATAAAATGGAAGCATTGATATACCCTTTGATTCTTTACGGCTTGACCTTTAAGAAAATCTTCATCCTTATGTTGCTTCAAATTCTTCAAAATGTCTCTGAATCAAACATTTTTTTTTTGGTAAGAAACCAGGCATTCATCGAAAAAAGGAAAGAATATACAAAAATAATTGAAATGCACCAAAAATAAAATTATATAGAACACATCAAAATTTGAAAATGCAAAAAAAATAGAATTACATGTAGTTTCTGAGAATAAAAGAGATTAGAACTCTACAATAAACACAGTCAAATCTTTATCAATTGTTCCCGTTATAATTAATTTAGATGAAAAAGATGATTTATGAAAGAAACTTAAGTGTGGACTTTAAAAGCCCAACATCGAAGAAACTTTGAAGTCTGAAAGAGAAGAGAGAGAAAGATAATTAGGACAAAAATTCACACTCCATTCGTAATCTTCTCTATTGTATGAATAATTCCTGAAAACAAACAGTGACTTAAGTGTAAAAGGCAGCAATGAAAAGAATTTAATGATTTCTTACTGCTCCTGGTGACGAAGATCCATATATTCTTTCTCAAGTTCCTCAATCTCGGCATCTTTACGGTCCTCCTCCCCTCCATCTTCCTCTTCTAATTGTTCTTCATCCTCATCGTCTTCAGCTTCTTCTTCCTCATCCTCTTCCATTTCTTCTCCATTCTCTGAATTGTCATTTTCGTCACTAAAGTATTCCTCTTCCCCAACCTAGTTATAAAGCTCAATTAGAGAAGCTATAGAGTTTGAAGAAAATAAATGACTATATTAAAAAAATACCGACTTACAGGAAGTTCAAAATCATCCATGTCTTCATAATCTTCAGACCCACTATCAGTTGCTTGTGATTTTCTCTCCCTTTTTGATGCCGACCCCATATTATGGGATGAAGTCCAGATGACTTGTTGGACCAACTTATTAATTTGTTAAGCCTAAACAAACAAGCCTATCAAATGGAAGCTGAAAGAAGAGACATGTGTTCAAGGGGCACAGTCACTCAACCAACTCACTGGCAAACTAAAGTTCAAGGACACTAACCTAATTCTAAGGTAGAATCCTAATCCTACTAGCACGCAACAAGCACAAGACAAACAGGGAGAAAAACCACGATACAGATCTCTTCTTATTATTCTTAATTGATACACTGAATACAAGAGAACAAGGTGAATAAATAGAGACAATTACAAAAATACCCCTAGGGTAAAAACCCTATTTTCAACACTCCTCCTCAAGTTGGTGCATAAATATCAATAAGACCCAACTTGCTAAGACAACAATCAAAATTAGGTCTCAGTAGCCCCTTGGTGAGAACATCTGCCACTTGTTGATTAGAAGGGATACAGGGGATACAAATGCTCCCATTATCCAGTCTTTCTTTAATGAAGTGTCTGTCGATCTCTACATGTTTGGTTCTGTCATGCTGAACTGGGTTATTTGCGATGCTTATTGTAGCTTTATTATCACAAAACAACTTCATTGGAAGATCCCTGTCTTAGTAAAGATCAGTCAACACCTTATTTAACTAGATTTCTTCACATATCCCTAAACTTATTGCACTGTACTCAGCTTCAGCACTACTCCTAGCCACCACTCCCTGTTTCTTACTTCGCCAGGTGACAAGGTTACCCCAGACAAAGGTGCAATATCCAGAGGTCGACTTTCTATCAATGACAGAGCCTGCCCAATCAGAATCTATGTAGGCTTCAATAGTCCTTTTCCCAGACTTCCTGAACATTAGACCCTTACTTGTATGGGACAGGTAGATCAACTTCCCAACCAACCTCTAGTACCTTTTTCTTACTAACAGGAACTCCGTTGTTTGTAACACCAAGTTTTGCATTATACTCCACAGGTGTGTCAGCAGGTTTACAACCAGTCATGCCTGTTTCTTTGAGCAAGTCAAGTGTATATTTCCTTTGCGACACTGAAATACCTTCTCTTGATCGAGCCACCTCCATTCCCAGAAAGTATCTCAGCTTACCAAGGTCTTTAATTTCAAATTCTCTGGCCATTCTCGTTTTAAGCCTCATAATTTCATTCTCATCATCGCCGGACAGAACAATATCATCGACATACACTATGAGGACGGCAATCTTCCCGGAGTCAGACCGTTTCGTAAATAGTGTATGATCTGAATGCCCTTGGTTGTACCCCTGTGCTTTAACAAATGTGGTGAACCTATCAAACCAAGCCCTTGGGGACTGTTTCAGTCCATATGAGGATTTTTTCAGTCTGTAAAACTCTGTGCTTGAACTGACTCTCGAATCCTAGAGGCGGGCTCATATAGACTTCCTCTTCAAGTTCTCTATTAAAAAACGCATTTTTAACGTCCAACTGATGCAGTGGCCAATCTTTGTTTACAGCAATTGACAACAAAACCCGAATAGTATTGAGTTTGGCTATGGGAGAGAACGTTTCAGAGTAATCAACTCCGTAAGTCTGGGTGAAACCTTTAGCAACAAGTCTGGCCTTATATCGATCAATTGTCCCATCTGATTTGTATTTTACAGTGAATACCCATTTGCATCCAACTGTCTTGTGCCTCTTCAGGTAAAGGCACCTGTTCCCATGTGCCATTTTTCTCAAGCGTCCTCATTTCTTCCATAACAGCCATTTTCCATTCAGAGTTCTCCATTGCTTCACGAATACTGCTTGGGACCGTCCAAGCTTGTAGTAAAAGCTTTAAATTCAGGAGACAAATTATTACATGTCATGTAGCTGTGCATAGAATACTTTACGCATGAACGAGTACCTTTCCTTAGTGCTATTGGAAGATCGAGAGAGGCATCATGATTTTTCACCTCTTTTGGTTTCTCAGCATGACTGGTCACCTGTAAATCAAGACTTTCAGTAGTATCTTCCACTTCCTTGTCAACAGCAGGGCTTTTCCCTTTACTATTATCACTCTTAGCTGTTTCTTCATCTGTCACATATTCAGTATTGCCACCTCCACCTCCTTCATCCTTTTCTTCCTTGCACTTGTCAGTCTCCATACATATATCAACATCATTAGTTTCAGGAATACACGTACCTGAACTAGATGCAAGGTCTGATTCCTGGACCGGAGCCGGCTAATCAATAGGTGGCAATTCTTCCTTTCTACGATTCTTCCTATAGTAGGTTATCCAAGGAATCTAGTTGATAGGGAGGACAGGACAAACTTTTTCAAAACTAGTAGAAGGAATCAAGGTGGAATCCCCTAAGGGAATATCATAGGTGGACCAGTTAGGCTCTTCACTTAGGTTCTCCCCCTGAAGATGACTAACGGGGAAGAAAGGCTGGTCTTCAATGAAAGTAATGTCCATGGAGACAAAGAATTTTCGAGAGGACGGATGATAGCATTTATACCCACGTTGGTGAAGAGGGTACCCAACAAAAACACATTTTTGAGCACAAGGGTGGAATTTTGTACGATTTGGGCCATGGGAGTGGACAAACGCGACACAGCCGAAGACATGGAGGGGTACATCAGAAATCAGGCGAGTAGTTTGAAAGGATTCTTTGAAAAGGTCCAAGGGATTATGAAAGTCATGAAAACGAGAAGGCATACGATTGATGAGGTGAGCCGCTGTAAGAATGGCATCCCCCCACAAGTAGGACGGAAGAGTGGCAGACAACATTAAAGACCGGGCAACCTCCACCAGATGGCGATTTTTACGCTTGGTTACTCCATTTTGTTGGGGAGTATAAGCACACGAGTTCTGGTGGACAATTCCCTTAGACACAAGAAAGTCATGGAAAGAGTAGTTAAAGAACTCTCGTCCATTATCACTCCTCAAAATCCCAATTTTGGCATGGAACTGGATTTCAACCATGGTATAAAATTGTTTAAAGGTAGAAAACACCTCTGACTTATCGGCAAGTAAGAACACCCAAGTAAGGTGTGTATGGTCGTCTATGAAGGTGACGAACCAACATTTACCAGTAGAGGTAGTAGTTGGTGATGGTCCCCAGACATCACTATGAATGAGGGAGAAGGGACTGAATGGCTTATAAGGTTGAGAATGAAACAAAATACGGCTTTGTTTGGCACAAATGCATACATCACAATTTAGAGACGCTATATTAATATTGCGGAATAAATGCGAAAATAAATATTTCATATACTGAAAGTTCGGATGTCCTAAACGATAATGTCATAACATAAAGTCATTTTCAGAAGTAGAAAACTTTAAAGACATAAAACCAGTGTTGTGATCCTCCCTAGAAGAAGCATCGTAAAAAAGGAAGTAGAGCCCACTATCGTGCCGGGCAATGTCAATCGTCATCCCCGACTTCTGATCCTGAAACACAACAGAATCTGGTGAGAAAATAGCCTTACAGTTTAGATCTCTTGTAATTTTACTGACCGATAAAAGATTATATGAGATTTTAGGCACATGAAGTGTATCACGTAATACAAAACCATCAAACGGGGAGGTATTCCCTTTCCCTGCAACCGAGGCAAAAGACCCGTCTGCAATTCTGATACGTTCATTCCCGACACTTGGACAGTAAAAAACAAACAACTCTGAAGAACTAGTGAGATGATCTGTGGCCCCTGAATCTACGATCCAGGGTTTCTTGCCATTAATGCTAATAAGACCAAAAGATGGGAATGTACCTGATTGAGCAATGACACTCACCTCGACAGCATTCAAATTGGTCTTACTATTGGTTGAGGACTGATGCTGTGTATTCTAAGTAACAGAATCACTTACAAAAGCACGCCCGGAGTTTAATCTGTCATGTGACTGTCGTTTCTTACTGTTTGGAGGTCTGCCGTGCAACTTCCAACATTGATCCTTCGTATGTCACGACTTCTTATAATACTCATAGACAGGTGTGGGCTTTTTATCACTGTCGGAATTGGACGCCTTTGAAACAAAGGCTGATGCATCAATAGAGGCTATCACAAGATTGTTCATAGCCTGTGATCGGTCTTCTTCTAGTCGAATCTCTGAACACACCTCTCTGAGAGATGGGGTAGGTCGTTGACCCAATATGGTACTTCGAACATTGTCAAATTTTTTGGGTTCAATCCAGCCAAAAACACACAAATCCGATTTGCCTCTTCAAGTTTCAAATACTGCGCCCTATCTTGTGCACAATTCCAGACAATCTCCCAACACAAATCCATCTCTTGCCAAAACACTGATAGTTTATTGAAGTAGGAAGTAACGTCCATGGTCCCTTGCTTGCATTCATGGACCTGTTTGTGTAACGTGTACAACCAGGATGCGTTCTGTCATTTCGAGTACAAGTCCATGACTACCTCCCAAATATTTCTGGTGATTGCTGCATACAGTAAAGGTCGGCCAATCTGGGGCTCCATACTGTTGATAAGAACAGACCGTAACAGAGAATCCTCCCCTTTCCAGATTCTTCCTTGAGGATCACCTGGGATAGGTTGCGGAATTTCTCCTGTCAGATACCTGAATTTATGCCTTCCTTCTAGGGCCATTCTAATCGACTAGGACCATGAGAAATAATTCTCCCCATTTAGTTTTTCTCCGACCAGAATTCCTGCAGAATTGCCCATTGAACCAGTTAAGTAAGTTGTATTGGACAAAATAGAGAACAAGTTTACCGGATTCTCTAGACAAATAGGTTGTTGGGGATTTGTGCCAAGCATTGTATCAAGATCTGAAATCTGCTGGTGCAGAGAGGCCAACCGTTGTCTTACATCGTCGGAGTAATGAACCGAACTACGAGCAGCTGGAAACTGGGCTGCCATAGTTGACTGACCACATGTCGCCGGCAGGAAGATGGTCGCCGGTAGGTACGAGGATCCCGGTCGGTTGTGTTGCTCGAGGTGGCTGCGGGCTGCCGCTAGTCAGATGCACCTAGGGTAGAATCGAAGAGGTCCTGTTCTCCTTGCCGAACGAGTGGGTTCGCCGGATCTGACGCGAAAACCCTAGGGTACACCGACGCGGTCGAGTTTTTGCAGGTCGAAGCCGAAGCCCTAGGCACGATCGGAAGCTGTTGAAGGTCTGAAGCCCTAGGCGCGATCAGAAGCCCAGCCTGTTCGTCGAGTATCTGCAGGTCGAAGGCACGATTGGGAGCTGTCGAAGAGACTCTGTCTGCCGAAGGGTTACTGCAGATGCAGACGTCCCCGATCAGAGCCAGATCTAATCTGCCTCGCGGTGGGTCTGAGGGGTTGCTGCAACCGTACCTGATCTGAGCCAGATCAGTCGACGGCGGCGCGAGACGAGGCAAATCGGCTCTGTTTGCGTATTCTTCAGATCTGTCCGTGTGCGGCTCCCATTGACAGCGGCTTTGTTGACTGCAACTGGACGGCATAAATTAATTCCGGTAAGGCAGCTTGAAAACACTCCTTTACCGCAGCCCAAATAGCAATTTTCATATCAAAACTCGAAGATTCACCAGCTGAAGGCGACTATGGATGGTTCTCTTCCATAATGGCTAGGGTTTCGTCCCCTTGATCTGATACCATGATGAAAATAATAAAGGAGAGAAACCAACACACAGTTTATGTGGAAACCCTAGAACAGGGAGAAAAACCACGATACAGATCTTTTCTTATTATTCTTAATTGATACACTGAATACAAGAGAACAGGGTGAATAAATAGACAGTAGAGAGCCCTAAGGTGAGAGATAATACAAAAATACTCCTAGGGTAAAAACCCTATTTTCAACACATGCTATCTAGTCAACTATGGTAGCATTGTACACTACTAACCAACAACAACGACATGCACAAGATAGACACAAACTATCTAGCTAACTATAGGAGCATCCTATGGCTACTAGCAAACGAGCAAGTCAAGCATAATCATGGGAGGCAATCAATCCAGTCAAATCGAACATTAAAGCAAAATTATAAGTTCACATACTTAGTGATAGAGAGAAGCTGAGAAAGACCATTAGCACTAACTAAACAACCTAGTAGGTCCTGATACCAACTGTAATGAACTAGGAACATTACCAAACCCTCATACCTACTTAATCCTAGGCTCAACATCAAGACAATTACACAAACTACCATTCTAATCTTTGTTCGAAGAACCTAAACGTACAAGACTAAAAATTTCAAAACTTCAAAACATTAAACAAACCACCTGAAATAATTGATATGATCCAAACTTAAAGGGAACATGCAACTAAATTAAACTGCTAACGACAACTTGGATCAAAACAAGATTAATTTCTGACCTGAACTTAAAGAAAAATAACAAGAAGTTCACAACACTAAACCCAACTAATAGGAGGCAAAACAAATGTACCAAACCAGTGAACCCAACAAAAATATCTAATCTAAAACAATAAAAACAAGGTTCCCAAGTTAGAACTCAATTTGAAACCTTATTCACAATCCAAAGAATGTTTAGAATGAATATACTCATCCAAAAAAACCTTAAACCATAATTCAAATACTCCGAATCAGTCTCGAATTACAAATAGAGAGCTCGCAAGAGTTGTAAACTAATTTACAGTATTTAAAACAAAATCGAAAAGGTTTAACGTGTGTTGTTACCCACTGAAACTCACCAAATGGGTTCAAAACTTTACTAAGAAGTGTTCGAATTCGTCCGAAACTACTCAAAGTCAACAAACAAGAGCCCCCAAGTGTTAGGGACAATTCTAAAACACCTAAAATTGAGTTCGAAAGAGTTTAGAACGAATAGTTACCTACTGAAAGCAGCCAAACGGCGTCAAATGCTTCCTATTTGGAGTTCCAATAAGCTTAATCCTGTATATTTGAAGTCGTTAGGGAGTGAGTAACACAAAACTAAAGTCGATTGAGTGCGGGTAAATGTCAAACCTTGTCGAGACGAAGTAAAACGTCGCTATACTTGCCGAAAACGTGTATGCCGCAGAAAATCGTCACAGATGCCAGAAAACACGCCTCTGAGAGTCAATTCGCCAGATACGTCGCCGGGAAGGGAGAAGTCGCGCCGCTACACTGAGGTGAACGACGAACAGTCGCGGGAGGGGGAGAACAAGCCGCTCGGATGCTTGCTGTTGCGAACTGCGCGCTGTCGGGGAGTAAGAACAGTCGCCGGAGAGAAAGGACTGGACAGGTGAACGGGTCTTCTGCGGCTGGAAAACGAAACTGAAGAGCGGGGCGGGAGCTTCACGTTTAAGAGGGAGAGAGGATGAGAGAGACTGTGGTAGGGCTTATATATACTTAATTGATTAGCTCGACTGCTATCCTATTATATATACTTTGTATAACGGAGTTGGGGAAAATATGAGAGAAACAAAGTTCATTCAAAGTTAAGGTGTTGGTTACGAACTATATATATATATGAAATAGACGAAAAACATACGATGGTACCATAGCCACCATAGCCTTCGATTAAACTTAGTTGAATCTATAAGAACATGGAGGGTTCAAGTTCCTTTGTGCAATCAACAGTTCCAAAATTTGATGACCATTATGATCATTAGGCAATGCTCATGGAAAATTTTCTACATTCGAAGGAGTATTGGTGTTTGATAGAAAACAGAATTTTTGTAGTAGTAGAAGATGTGGTTCTCGTAGATGCACAAAAGAAGAATATTGATGATCAAAAGCTAAAAGATTTGAAGGCAAAAAAATTATTTATTTAAAGTTTTGGATCGCTCAATCTTAGAAACCATTCTAAATAAAGATACATCGAAGAGCATATGGGATTCCATGAAGAAGAAGTATCAAGGTACAATTCAAGTCAAACGTGCCCATTTTCAAGCGCTCAAAAAGGAATTTCAAGTTTTACAAATGAAGGCAGGAGAATTTGTGAATGAGTATTTTGCTCGAACTCTTGGCATTAAACAAGATGAAAGTTGTCGGTACCAATAAAGGTGATGTTGACATTGTTGAATATTTTTTGAGATCCATGACTCCTAATTCAATTATGTGGTATGTTCTATTAAAGAATCAAAAGATATAGATACTTTATCCATTGATTGCAAAGGAGTTTGTTAGTGCATGGGCAGCATATGAATGGCCAAGTTAAAGAAGAACATGTCTTGAATATCACTCATGGTGACAAGTCATGAGGTTGAGGGCATGGAAGAGGATCACGAGGTCGAGGACAGGGCATCAATCTTTTGAGAAACCCGCAATTGAATGCTATCACTATCATAAACTTGGACATTTCCTATGGGAATATCCAAATAAGGAGAAGGGCAAACTTTGCTGACCGAAGAAGAACTGTTGTTGATGGCTAGCACAAATATGAGCAAAGACAACAAAAACGATGTGTGGTATCTTGACTTAAGCTGCAACAACCATATGTGTGGTAAGAAAGAGTATTTCTATGATTTAAACGAAATATTTAGAGAATCAGTAAAATTGGACAACAATTCCAACATGGTAGTTATGGGGAAAGGGATCATTAGATTGAAAGTGAATGGAACCATACAAATGATTACTGAAGTTTTCTATGTGCCTAAATTGAAAAACAACCTATTAAGCATTGACTCATTGCAAGAGAAAGGACTTGTCATTGTGTTCCAACATGGTAGATGTAATGTGTTCCATTCTAAGAAAGGCTTTATTATGGATACAAGAATGTCTACAAATCGCATGTTCATTTTAGAAATCGTTTCTCAACTTATAACATTTGTTTGTTTTAACACAACTATAGAAGATATGTTACAACTTTGACATTGTAGATTTGGCCATTTGAGCTTTGCAGGTCTTAAAACTCTCCAACCAAAGGAAATGGTGAATAGCTTACCCCAACTCATAACTTCTGCTAGATTATGCAAAGATTGCCTAGTGGGAAAGCAACACAGGGATCATGGAAAGGACATATACAGAATCTAAAGCTATTCTAGATAGGATCTCAAGGAACACTGACGAATGGGTCAATAATGGTTGTGGCAATAGGAACTACGATAAATGCAAAATGGATGGTGTGTTGATTGAGTCTGATGCGGTGACCATATTGGCTACCCAAATGGCTCAAGTCACTTTCCTCATGAAATCGATTGCTATTAATTAAAGTGTGTTGAGCACCAATTCTACTAAACTTAATGTGCTAAATTAGGTCGCTACTGTGAGTTGCTTGCAGTGTAGAGAACCTCACTCTTATGAGGTATGCCCGCAAAACCCTCCGACCGTTTATTCGATTCATAACAACCCATTCAGCAAAACATACAATTTGGGTTGGAAGAATCACCCAAACTTTTCTTGGGGAGGAAACCAGCAACAACTTGAGCAGCAAAGTGCACCTTTGCAGCAAGTGCATAGAGGAAATCCTCTCGGATTCCATCAGCACAGTCAAGGCCATTAGCATGCCTATAGCAGTTCCCATCATGCGTTGAGTTTCAAAGAATCATCATCCCTAGAGTTGCTTTTGAAAGAATACATCCAAAAGAATGACGCGATGACCAAAGTTGAGCGTCCTCGATCCGGAATCTTGAAATTCATGTAGGACAGATTGCCAGTGAATTGAAAAATAGACCCCCATGCACCCTGCCAAGTGACATTGAAGCTCCTCGCAATAATGGTAAAGAGTAATGTCAAGCAGTTACACTGCAAAGTGGAAGGACAATGGCTAATTCGATAGCAGACTCCCGAGACTCCGAAAAATTAACATCACTTACTTCAGTAATACTAGAAAATTTACCTCTTACGACCCCAATCAATTTCACAAATCCTGAATCAACTAACACTCTTCCTAGTAATACTACTCAAACTTTCAATAGACCACCAGTAACACCGAACTCTTCTGACAAAGAAGCCTCATCATCATCCAATCCAGAGCCTTCGTCATAGGATCCTACTACAGTGAGGGAGAAAAACAAAGCAAGCGAAGTCTTGCCTGCATCACCACCATTCATCTAATAGGTTGAAAAAGAAGGGTGACAACCATCAGTTCAAGAAATTTCTAGACGTCCTTAAGCTGCTTCATATCAACATTCCTCTTGCGGAAGCTCTTGAACATATGTCAAACTATGTAAAATTCTAAGACATATTATCAAAGAGGTGAAGGTTGGGAGAATTTAAAACAGTTGTGTTGACTCAAGAGTGCAACACATTGGTTAAAAACACCCTCCCCGCAAAGATGTTGGCCATGCGTTATGTGATCTCGATGCAAGCATCAACTTGATGCCACTTTCAATCATCAAGAAGCTGGGAATTGGTGAGGCCATACCCATCATTGTAACCCTACAGCTAGCAGATAGATCCATAACATATCCTGAGGGGAGGATTAAAGATGTGCTTGCTAAGGTTGATAAGTTCATCTTTCCGGCAGACTTCATCATACTAGATTATGAGGTTGACACCGATATTCCAATCATCCTTGGACACCCATTCTTGTAAACGAGACGTGCGCTGATTGATGTGCAGAAAAGAGAGCTAACCATTAAAGTTGATGAGCAGTAAGTAAAATTCAATGTGTTCAACGCATTTAAATTTCCAGATGAGTTAAAGACCTGCCAGCGCATAGATGATTTGGGAATGAATTGCTGGGAAGTGTTTGAAGAATAACTGAGAAAAGAAGAAGAAGAAGAAGAATTGGCGATGGAAGAGGTTGCCCATGCCGTGACTACGTCTAACCTGATCTTTAAATCCTTGAATTTAGATGAACGAGAAGCGGCAAGAATTAAGTCGTCACTAGAAAAGCCCCCTCTATTAGAGCTCAAGGCCTTACCTGCTCACCTCAAGTATGCCTATCTTGGGGATAATGACACTCTGCCCATCATTATCTCCTCTGCATTGACGGCTGATGATGAGATGTCCCTATTGTAGGTCCTGAAAAAGTACACCAAGGCCATAGGATGAACATTATCAGACATTGAGGGGATTAACCCTCGTATTGCATGTGTAAAATCAGGTTGGAAGAGGGAAAAAAAGGCTCAGTGGAAAGACAACGAAGGCTAAACCCAACCATGCATGAAGTAGTGAAAAAAAAGATAATCAAGTGGCTCAACGCATGAGTCATTTAACCTATCTTTGACACCAGCTGGGTGAGCCTAGTTTAGTGCGTGCCTAAGAAAGGCAGAATAACGGTAATTGCAAACAGTAAGAATGAGTTGATCCCCACCCGAACTGTCATAGGCTAACACATATGTATGGATTACCACAAACTCAACAAGGAAACCAAAAAGGATAATTTTCCTCTGTCGTTCATCGATCAAATGCTAGATAGATTCGTGAGAAACGAGTTCTTTTGCTTTTTGGATGGGTACTCTAGGTATAACCAGATAACCATTGCGCCTGAAGATAAAGAGAAGACAACATTCACCTGCCCCTTTGGCACATTTGCCTTTCGGCACATACCCTTCGAGCTCTACAATGCGCCAGGGATGTTTCAGTGATGCATGATGGCGATATTCTCAGAGTTCTTAGAACGATTGGTGGAAGACTTTATGGATGAATTCTCTATTTTTGGTGATTTCTATAGTGTCTTCCTCACCAATTTGAAAAATGTGTTGAAGAATTGCGAAAAAACCAACTTGGTCCTCAATTGAGAGAAGTGTCACTTCATGGTCATTAAGGGCATAATGTTGGGCCATAAAGTTTCCAAGGCAGGTCTAAAGGTGGATCAGGCAAAAATTGATGCAATTGCCAAACTACCAGCACCGGTGAATGTTAAGATGTTAAAAAGCTTTTTAGGCCACACAGGATTCTACAAGAGATTCATCAAATGTTTCTCCCAAATTTTTCGACCTTTAAGCATTCTCCTTGAAGTGGATAGTCCTTATGATTTTGACAATGCTTGCATTCGTGTGTTCAACATGCTAAGGGATGCGCTAATCTCTATGCCCATCCTGGTGGCACTGGATTGGACGCAACCATTTGAACTCATGTGCGATACAATCAACTACACAGTAGGAGCAGTGCTGGGTTAGCGCAAGGATACAATCCTTCATCTCATCTTTTATGCTAGTGAGACCCTTAACGATGCTCAAGAAAACTACACAACTACAGAGAAAGAAATGTTAGCCGTGGTATTCGCTATGGAAAAATTCAAACCATATTTAGTGGGCTCTAAGGCGGTCATATACATTTATCATTTTGTGATCAGGTATTTGATGACTAAGAAGGATGCGAAGCCTAAGCTGATTAGATGGGTGCTACTGCTTCAAGAGTTTGATTTGGAGATTATAGGAAGGCGACAGAAAATTAAGTTGTTGATCATTTGTCACAGTTGGAGAACAATTGAGATTTAGAATAAGGAGAATAAGATAGATGGCTGCTTTCAGGATGAGAAATTGATGACTTTGAATGCTAGGGAGCCTTAGTACGTCGATATAGTCAACTACCTATTTTGCGGCCAGATGTCAGAGGTTTATAATTTTCAACAGACGAAAAAGCTTATACATGAATCGAAATTTTATTATTGGGATGACCCATTTCTGTACCGTCTAGGATCTAATCACATCATATGAAGATGCGTTCTAGAATTGGAAGTTTAGAGTATCTTAGAACAATGTCATGAATCCCCATATGGAGGACATTTTAGGGGCAGAGGACTGTTGCAAAGGTCCTTCGAAGTGGCTACTTTTAGCCAACTATATTTAAGAACGCCCGAGCCCATTTGGTGAGTTGTGATCGGTGTCAAAGGACAGGCAACATATCAAACAAGAATGAGATGCCACCTATTTCAATTTTACAAGTAGAACTATTTGATGTGTGGGGCATAGATTTCATGAGTCCCTTCCCTTCCTCTATTGGACATCAGTAGACCCTGTTATAGTTGATTATGACTCCAAGTGGGTGGAGGCCATTTCCTGCTCAAAGAATGATGCAACTACCGTGGCCAAATTTTTAAAGTAGAATATCTTCTCCCGCTTTGGAACGCCTCGTGCGTTGATTAGCAATAAATATACTCATTTTATTAACCTCATCATTTTTAACTTTCTTCTCAAATTTAATGTCAAATGCAGGGTTGCGACTGTTTATCACTCGTAGACCAATGGTCAAGCGAAAGTTTCAAATAGGGAGATCAAATCTATCTTGAAGAAGGTGATAAACACCTCTAGGAAGGACTGGACACAACAATTAGATGAGGCTTTTTAGGCCTACAGAACTACGTATAAGACGTCGATCGACATGTCCCTCTATGTGTTAGTGTATGAGAAGGCATGCCATCTCCCTTTGAAACTTGAGCACAAGGCGCAATGGGCCTTGAAGAAGTTGAAACTCAACTTAGCAAGTGCAAGAGATACGTGGGAGCTTCAACTGAATGAACTTGCAGAATGAAGACTCATCGTATACGAAAATGAAAAGCTTTACAAGGAGCAGATGAAGCGATGACATGATAGCAAAATCTACAAGAAGGATTTGGTTGTGGGTCAACGGGTGTTATTATCTAACTCTTATCTTCGTCTTGTTCCAGGGAAGCTCAAGTCGAGGTGGTCGGATCCATTCATTGTATGAGAAGTCTTTCCTCATAAAGCAGTGGAGTTGATGAATGAAGATGGAAGCAACATCTTCAAAGTCAATGGACAACGGATGAAGCCTTATTATGGAGGCTCTGTTGATCGGGAAAAAGAGTCCATTACCTAAGCTAACAAACTTGATCGCTTGTGTTGAAGAGTCTCTACAGTGACTTCACTCCAACTTTTCTAGAGACGTCTTCTTTTACTCTGCTTTCCTAGATTAACTTCTTGCTTTGATTTGTTTGGTTATTGTTAATTTGAATTTTTGCTTCAACTTCTTGACTTTGACTTGATTGAAATGAATCTTTTGATGATGCGATGAGTGGTATATGATGCGATTGCTTAATCTGTTCATTTAAGTAGAATAGTAAGTGATGACTTAGAGTCAATCAAACTCAACACATCTAAAAATGAATGCGTAGGGTTTCTGTCGCTTCAATTCTCGAGGACAATTAAGTACGCCGATAGGGGGAACATCTTTCCCTCTGGCTTGCATTTAATGAAATGTCAAAAATTGCATTTTCAACCTCAACGCTTGTGCTCCCAATTCTATAAGAAATTCTTCCATTCATTCTCACTTTTCTATTGTTTCATTATGTCTTTAAGCTTAAACTCTTTAGCCATCTTGCTTTCGTTACCTCCGATCATTCTTTTCCTCTTTCATCTCCAAAATGTGCTAGAATCCATGGATTCCCAAGGTAAAAGTAGCCAGAAGCCCATTTCTAAGGGAGCCGAAAGGTCATCATTCTCAGTCAGAAGCTTCTGCTTCGCTGGCAACATGTCTCATCTCAATGAGGGAAGCAACTTTCCTTGCTACTAGTCGGTGAGCTCTCGTCCAGCAAAGAACCCCTTGACCACCCATTCGTCCTAAGCCCGCCCTTCATAAACCCACCTCATCCTCAACCGTCTCAACCTCATCGTTCGGTCGAAGAGGGACGATGCAAGGAGGATGTCCTTGCCAACAACCCTATACTGGTCGAACCAGCACTTCCATCTGCAAGTGAGCTTCAAAAAAAGGACGACAGGGAAGTGTTTGGCATCATCTTAAGCACCATTGAAAGAGATGGTGAATTAGTGGAAGCTAGGGTGGTCAACTAGTCGGTGAGGTAAGAAGAAGGCCCGACTGGAGTAGTGGTGGTGTCACTGTAAGAGTCAGCTTTTGCGACCAAGGATCCTAAAGGGAAAGTGCTAATGTACCCTGATGATGAACCTATTAAGCCGGTGGTGGAGAAGCAGCAAAGAAAAATAAGGAGAAGAAAAAGGAAGACAAGGAGAATGAGGAAAAGAAGAAGAAAAAGGAAGGGAAAAGAAAGAGGAATGAGGGAAAATGTTGGTGTAAAGCTGAGCGCCAAACAATAGAAGAGCAGTCCACCATTGCGAGGGTGGAAGAACCGTTAGAGCTCCCACAAGAAAGGATGGCTGCATTTAAGGCCAAACCTAGAGAAAATGAAGAAGACGAGGATGAAATAGTAGAGCCCTTCATTTGAAGGTCAGATAATGTTGAAGTGAAAGAAGTGGCTGCTAGGCCAAAGGTAGTTGGACAAGTGACCAGCCCTAGGGTCACTGTAATCGTATCTTCTATGGATCAGGCTCGTGCGTGACTAGCTGACCGCACTGAGTTTGAGAAAAAAAAGGAAGGTTGAGCTTAAGGAAAAAGCCAGCTAAATCATTACCTCGCAAGACGAGGTCCGTCGTGACTCTGCAGCGAAAGAAGAAGAGTTGAAAAGAAAGAAGGTGAAAGATGAGCATATCACAGTTGTAGCCTATGTGGCGATCCAAAAGATGGAAGAAGAGGAGGAAGAAGAAATTAAGAAAAGAGAAGAGAATGAGGCGTGAAGGAAGAAAAAGATCATGCGCTGGAAGGAGGAGAAAAAGCTCGAACAAGAGCAATGGAAGAAGGATGGAGGATCCTAATGAAGGGAACCTTGAGTGAAGGCGGGGTCGTCCCAATTCCCATTTTTCACAGTATTAAATTTCACAAAAAAAAAAAAAAAACATATTATGTATTTATGTAAATTACAGCATGCTTAAAAAAATTAGGATTTTAGAAACCCTTACCTTTGAAGACAGATCTTCAAGAATCCCTCGAACTTGAAATGGGCACTACCACGACGGCGCCCTTGGTATTCTCAGGTAGAGAACCTAGGAGTGGTAGGCTTTGGCTATTTTGGAATGAGGGAAAAGATTGAGAGAAGATAGGAGGATGAGGAAATGTGATTGTTCTTTGAGAAAATCTCACACACAGAACGTTTCTGTCTTACTCCATGAAGAAGGAGACTCTTTCCTATCATAAGCCAAATATCAACCACCCACTTACGTGGGTGGAGAGAAAAAAGAGGGGAGGGAGTACTCCCTCCCTAATTCAATTAAATTAAAAAATTAGTACTTATATAAATATGATAACTAACCTATCATATAATATGTATATTAAACTATATGTTATATCAAATATCAAATATAACCTATAGTTTTAATATTGTATCAAATACAATATAACCCTATAATTTCTTTTCTCTCTCATATGACATTTAATATAAATCACATTTATAATAAATTTAATAATTATGATTCCAATTCATATAATTATATATGAATCTTATTCGAATATTTATTTGCTATCATAAATGTTATAATGTATCAAAAACATTATAATAATTATATCATATATAATTAAAACAAATTAATTATATCATATATAATTAAATCCCTCAATTAATTTGAACAATTCAAATTAATCCAAAAACTGATTATCATTTAATCCTATTGAGCTACCAAGGGGACCTCGTGGACCCGTAGCTTGGAGCTTCAATGGTACATGAATAATTAATCAAACTCTTTAATTAAATTATTCACCATTCGTTAACTGTTGGGCACTCCATAAACACCGATAGTTGCACTTTTCACACTACAGATATATCTTTGTGTCCATTGGATATAATCAATCAACAGTACGATGACCCTTCACAAATTGCTCGTAAGTACATTTGGGCCAAAAATACCGTTTTGCCCCTGTAGTTACATCTAACTCTTTAAGTACCACTTATCCCTCTAATGAATAATAGATCATAGTCCAACTATGACTAAACCCCTCTCGGGCCAGGAGAGGGTGTGGCGCCACATTGTTCAAACCTCGGAATCATCCCTTAAGGGAACAATTTATCTACTTACCCCGACCTCAGGGAAGGAGTGAATTCCTTCTTGTGTAGCTATATTCCCAAACTCCCAGATCAGACGAATTCCCAAAATGGTAGGCTTATTGAGTTGGCGATTTGGCCATTCTCACCCATACAAATCAAAGGATCGCCTTTATAGGCAGGAGTTCACAACTCACTCATGATTCATGTCATGTTACCTATGGTCATCCTGGTGAAATGTAAGTCTCTAGTATGAACGACGTTATATAATGAGACTAAAAATTTCGTGGTCCGGTCTTATACAAACTCCTTTGTATAAAGTATCCCCGCTTATATGTCTATACATGAATGATCAGGATCAGATCATTTGTAACACTTTACAATAGTTGTAACACCTACAAAGTAGACCATACTCGTAATGTCACCAGAATAAAGTACTTAGCCTTATCCATCTACTACAGACCATTTAGGTTATCACTTTAACATGATCCACCCGTATGTCTCTACTATTGGGATTGGTGTCCTAATTCTCCCGGAGTCTCGTAGTTTGTAATATATACACATTGTTATGAATAAAATAAGAGTTATTTTATTTGGCATTTACTCATATCCAATACACAAAGCTCCATGGTTATCGTATGTAAACTTAAGCACGTATATGAGATATACAAGTGGATCATGCCTTAAGTGATAACCTAAATAGGTCTATAGTATAAGAATTAAGGAGGGATTCCTGATCCTTGTGACACTATGGATACGACCCACTTTATAGAGGTTTGCAAGTATTGTGAACTACTACGGATGGTAGATATTGACCATTCATGTGGAGACATACGAGTGAGGGTATCCTATACAAAGAGTTTGTATAAGACCGGACCACGAGATGATTCGTCTTTGTATATAATGCCGTTGATACTGAAGATTTACATCTCACCTAAACAACCATAGGTGACATGACCTCAATCCTGAGTATTTTGGGAACTCTTGCCTTTGAGGGCGGTCCTTTGATTAGTATGGGTGAGAGTTTCTAGATTGCCAACTACATGCCTACCTTTTTGGGGACTTGTCTGATTTGGGAGCTGTGAACTCAGTTACACAAGATGAAATTCACTCCTTCCCCGAAGCAAGAGTAAGTAGATAGATTGCTCCCTTAAGGGCTGATTTCGGGGCTTGAACATAGTGGCCACAACTTCTTTTGAAAGAAAGGACTCAGTCATAGTAGAACTATGACTTATGTTCATTAGAGGGATCAGTGGTACTTAAGAAGTTAGATGTAACTACAGGAACATAACGGTTATTGACCCAGCTGTATTTACGAGTGATCTGTGAAGGGTTATCGCATCGTTGATTGATTGATATGGACACATAATATATCTGTAGTAAGGAGAGTTCAGCTGTCGGTCTTTAGTAGAGTGTCTGGCAGTTAACGGATGGTGGATCCCATGACTAAAGAGTTTAGTCATTTATTCACGTACCGTCGGAGCTTTGAGCTACAGGTCCATAAGGTCTCCTTGGTAACTCAATAGATTCAAGTTGAGGATCAGTTCTTGGTGTTGATTTGAAATGTTCAAATTGACAAGAGGTAATTCGATTATATATGATATGATTGGAATGATGTATGAGCTACATCAAGTGTAGGATTAATGTAAATGAGATTTACATTAAGTACCATGAAATAGGGTTTTTCCCGGCACAATCACCACTACCTGACTACATCATCAACATCATCACAGAGCTGGGATGGGAGGACTTCTCTCAAAGCCCATCCATAGTCATTCCAAAAGTTGTGTGTGCCTTCTACCATGGCCGCTTACATGCTAAAGACAATATGGTGACTGTTTTGGGCTTATATGTGTCGTTCTGTGCTCACGACATCAACGAATTATTCAAGTTAAAAGAAAATTCTGATGCACTTAGCAACGAGCTAATAGAGGCCCTGGTAAAGACCACATGGCTTATGCGTTTTGGATATTGGTAAAGCCTAGATCCGATTGGAAGATCTCCCTCACAGGCATTAGAACTTTGGCTTCTGAACGTTTAGTTCTAGAGGCGAGGTTGTGGGTTTATCTGGTCAAAAGGAGGCTGATCCCCAAAACACATGACAAGTCAGTATTAAGGGATCGTGTGATGGCAACATACTGCATCGCAAAAGGCATCTCCATGGACATTGGGCTCATCATCGCATCGTAAATAAAGGGAGTATTTGGCAAGCCTCGAGGCCAACTCTTCTTCCCATTGATCATCACTAGCCTTTGCCTATGTGTGGACTTCGGTGTTGAAGAAGAACCCTTTGGGCAGAGGTAAACAGAGTTCCCACCAATCAGTTCCTACAGCGACTGTACGAGTACTCCTTTCGTTACCCTGAGCTTGCCAAAGCCCTCAAGTGCCCAACCTTCATTGACCTGAATTCCCCTTAGCCTCCAATAGCCAAAAGAAAAAGGACCAAGGCCAAAGTTGAGAAAATGGTCAGAACTAGTCTCAAGCTCAATGATCTTAAAGAGCGATTTCGCTCTTCTTCACTGTTGAAGATCCTCACTCGTCACAATCCTTTACTTCTGCTTTCTCCTTTGCTTACTACTCTTAACTTGCTTCCCCCTTCTACCAATCCAAATGACCAATCTCCCTTTGATCCAAAAACTATCTTCCCCTTGCCGCAAAAATCTCCCTCCCTACACCCAAAGAAAAATCTCCCTAACTGCCTATCATGGAAAATCTGATGACCTACTCGATTTGGATGTTGGCTCATTCAACCAAAACCAAACTGCAGCTGGTGAGGATTTTGACACCTCATCGTACCAATCCCCTCGCTGCATCTCCTAACCGCACCATCCATCAACCTTGCTAAATTAAGGGACTTTGCACAATGCTCACTTATTAATTGTGGCCTTTTAGAAAATCCATTAATTCTCTACAGCGAGATGTCTCCATCATCCACCAGTTTCTGACCCTCCAAATCCAACGAAACCATGAGAACTTCAACTTCTTGGTTTTTTATTGTTGGCAGGAAAAATTTTATTAGGGGCGGATGTGGTTGTGCACGCAATCATGCGTTAGATATGGCCTAAGCTATGCATTTACGCCCATGCGTCTGAGGTCATGCGTCGGAATGATAATACGTTAATCTGGTATGCAATGACCACGCGTTCCTATCACAAGTTTTCTTACGCTCGCGCCAAGTATAATGCGAATGCAAGTTTCTCGGGTAATCTAAGGTCGAACACAGGGACTTGTCACTCAATAATGCTTGTGAAGCAATGCGTTTGAGGCGATGAAAAGAAAAAAACAAAAAAGAAGTTTAATAGATTTACACACTACTCCTACTCCTATCTAAACAGATTGAGCAATAGAAGACTTGCGATGAGAATAGATAGATACATAACAACCATTAACGCATAGTGATGTTTATTTTCTTAAATCGCTCGAATAATCCCAGCTCACTGCACTAACGCATCGCACACCTCTCGGTGGTCAGCCGCATGGCCATATCTCTATAGTGCATGGTTGCGTTGGGCATAAGATTGTGTCATTCTCTAGGAACAATGCATACTTTGCTTTAGTGCGTTCCATCTCTTTCCTTCTCAGGCAGTTAGACGCGGCTATTTAACTTATAGACAAGCAATGCAACAACCCATAGACAAGTGTTGCTACAACCTTTCACTAAGCAAAGAGGGTTAGCTCACCATACTCGCACAACGCACACCTCTCGGTGGGTTGCTACATGCGTTCTATCTCTAGGCTACACGATTAAGTATGTGATTGCCTTTGATAAATAAACGATGAAGGTAAATGATGATAAAGATAAAGATGATGAAGAAGATGGCATTAAAGGAATCAAGAGATGAATTGATTTCAAAATGTCTTAATATCTTAAGCTAAAATGTAATACAATACAGAGGTTAGAAGAGAAATGAAGGACTCTGCATCAAGGCTGCCGGTGGTGCCGTGGATGAATGGTGGAGATATCTCTCTCGAGCTCTATATCTAGCGAAAGCTCCGGTCGTCACTCGGTCTAGTTTGTGGAGGTGAAGAATTCTCACTGAAAATCTTGCTCAAGCTCTCATCTGTGATCGCAAACCTCTGCCTTAAGGCAAAAGTTCGGATTATAAAGGTTCAAAAGGCTATTTATAGAGTTTAAACGCCGACAGCTATCATGATTGCGTTATGGCTCACTGATGCTTTTGTCGTGGTATGGGCAATGTCACATCGTCTTATCATATTGATACTCCCAAGGTATGCATCCGAGCTTGATTCAGCTGAAGTATCAACGCGTTCTACCCATCTTGTGATCGTTCTTCTAATATGGTTGTCACTCCGTGGCCGTAATTTCCAATTGATCACCGCATTCACTTGATCACTGCAACTTTCATACGATGGGTGCATTTGATCACCGCAACTTCCATGCGATGGACGTATGTGATCCAACTTTCAATGCATGCATTTGTCTTTGTGATCACCTGGCTTCAGCGCGTGCGTTTTTTTTTTTGCGATCGCCTTGCTTCAGCGCATGCGTTTGTCTGCGATTGCTTATTTCCAACGCATGCATTTGATTCCTGCGATAGCTACAAAAATAGACACTTTGGCATGGAGTAACGCATAATATTGGGGCCAGTGAGAATTTAGGTGCTAATCGACGCAAAACTCAATTTTTCGCAAATTTCAAGTATTATCACCGCATTTTCTACTTGTTAGCTCTTATAATTCTAAATAAAAGGCTTATAATAACTGGCATTTCCGCCAATTATCACTTATCTTCATGGCCCAAGCATTCCACCTCATCTTCGCCAGCCTCTGCACTTCTATGATGAATAAGAAGTTGCTCCTAAACGCATGAATGATGATCTTCCCAGTACAGATGTAAATTTTGGGGTGTATTTTTGGAAGTTGAATTTTTCTTTTCTATCGTTTTGTTTGTGATTTATTTTTTGACTTAGCACCTTATGTTTCTAATGTAATGAATTCTAAGTTTGGTTGCGCTCATTATTTTGCCTGTATCTTTCCTTTCCTTGTTATCTTTCATGCCTTGTCCTTTTGAAATTCGTTTTTATTTTTTATGCCATCTTGTGCGTTGACAAAATAGCAACCATGATGATACTTATGTAAATTCACTAAGTCCACTCACTAAGAGTCGCATAAATCACTTAGCTTTAGTAGCTTCTTCATTGTTTGACAGTCTAATTTTTGTTGCGTGCAAACCTTTGCTCAAACCTCTTTTAATTTTTTTTTTTAATAATTTTGTTTTCAGTTTTTAGCAATGAGGACCTTGCCACTCTAAAAAATTTGAGGGTAGGAGAGGTCTGAGCATATGCGCTTAACTTAAACATTGTGTTTATCATTATCTTAAATAAATAAATATTTTTTTTACAAGTTTACACTAATAATGAATTCCACTATCAGCGCAAGGGAAAAATCCAACCTAATAAGAGTTAAGTTGTGAAAGGAACTTGCTTGTAGTTGGATACTTTGCATGACACTCGTGTAGGTAAGCTAAAACGAAGTTAGGTGACTAGGATCAATGCATTGCAAGTAACATTAAATAAAAACAACTCCACCGTATGACAAAAGTTAAACTTAGCTAAGTTAAAAGTTGAGTTGAACTTGGCACGCAACCGTCGTTGGATGTTTTCATGACACCTATGGGGGCAAGCCAAAACAAAGGGCATAACTAAGTTCAATACTATGCTTCCAAATTAAATAAGTAACCGTAAGCTTTTAAAATCTTCTTGAATGAATGCATTACAAAAATAACAGGAAACAAAAGTGTTTGAAATGAGTAAAAGGTTTTTGAGTGGAGGGTTGTCGGATTTAAACTTAGAAAATATTTCTGAGAAGAAGTGGTTAAGCTTAAGAGAGTAGTGCTGCTTGAGAAATGAGTGCAAGTGAACAACATTCTGAGAAACTAGTCAGTGCAACTTAGAGGTGTAAAGTAAGTTTGTATTTCCTTAGTACAAGATATGCTTGAGGAAAAACATTATTCTAAATTTGGGGGTGTGATAACTTGTAAGAATATAAGTTATTGTAGCCTTCTATTTAGAATAATGAGGCTAGATAGGCTAAATATGCGTTGATAATACTAAGAATTCATGCTTAAAACTATACTTAAGCTAAAGTACACTTGAAATTCCTAGAAACCGCATATCATGAGTTAACCCGCGCCGAAGTGTTATATTTTACAGATGATCGCAGGATTTGTAGCTGATCACAGGATTTGTCTGCATGTGCTGAGCTCTTACCCAATGAAGAAATATTTAATCGCATGCCTCGGGATCTCTGACTCAGTTCCAGTGGATCTTCTGCCACAACTTCAGAATATTGACCATGATAGCAGTGCTGACATTCTCACCAACCATGTTAGAGATGGCGATTGATCAGAGTGGGAGGCCCATAAATAGAGCCTTGATGCCCATGAAGAGGAGTTTCAGATTTTGTTTAAGTTACACCCTTAGACAGAATACTTGGATCACAAGAAAGAGCACATTTGAGAATACTTTTGAAAATTTTCCACTTCCAAAAATTCCCTACGTCTCACCACTGAAAAAGTTGCCAAAGCAAGCACTTGAGAGAGCCTTCTCCACCGCACACTACCATTAGTCACCAACAACCTTAACACTTCATCAGTTTGAAGCAAGTGATTGCTGAAAACTGCACTTCCATTACTTATTGTCTTCATTGCTGTATTACATTTTGACATTACGATATTAGCTCATTGTGTAATCGACAATTCTATTTCTATATTTATATTATCATGACTACGTTTATCACCTTCACTATCTTCATCATTTCTTCTTTCTTTATCATGAGTAACTAATTTCCACGAGTAGAGGAAGTTCAATAGCATGAACTAAGTTTAGTCTTTGAGGGTTAATCCTGTTTGCTTAGTGTATGATCAAGTGAATGCTTGCCTATGATCACTCATAGAGTAAAGTAACTATAACTAACTCCCGAAAAAGTAAGTAATTGTGGAACTTACTAAGCAAAATAAGAAGTATTTCTAGAGATAGAAATAACCTTATGCGCAATGCAACATCATTCATGCATCATAGAGATATGACAAATGTGACAGGCCACTGAGAGGTGTGCGATGAATGGGGGTATCGAACCTAGATTACCCGCAACACTAAAATTAGGAACTTGGTACTGACTTTCCCTGACCCTGCTTTCTCCATTCATTTTTACTCCAAGTTGAAGATGTTTTTCTCTAAAAAATTATCAAGACTAGTCTTAAATTGCGTGTCACTTGTCTATTAATTTCATTGCATAGTGTATGATCGCATGCTTTTAAGTTATTTTCTCCACTGTGATTCATTTAATTTTTGTCGTAAACACATTAGATTTACAAACGTTTTAGTTACAAGTCCCTTTGTTCGATCTCGATTCTCACCGAGAAACCTATATCGTGTTTATAATTGGACAAGATATAGGAAAACTTGTGATAGTTTCATAGCAAACATACAACTTGGCGCATAGTTAGTCTCAGTACAGAGTCATTCTAACACAAGTTTATGCACAAACATCACGATAAATTTACCATACAACACATTGTCTTTTATTCTCAACTGGTGATACCTTGAACATAGGTCAATCTTGGAAAATATTATGGCACCTTATAACTAATCAAACAAGTCATCAATCCTAGAGAGAGGATACTTGTTCTTAATGGTCACCTTGTTCAGTTCTCTGTAATCTATGCATAGGCGTAACAAACCATCTTTCTTTTTTACAAACAACACTAGTGCACCCCATGGGGACACAATCAATCGTATAAATCCTTTGTCAAGAAATTCTTGCAAATGGTTTTTGAGTTCCTTCAATTCTACTGGAGCTATTCTATTCCCTCGTTCTCCAAAGATACTTAAGGATTTTCTTAACGATGGTCTAGTGATCAAATCCTAGAATAGACTGATATCTACTGATGCATAGGGGAGCTGTCTCATTTCCTCGACCTCTTAAGGTGTCTTAGGAAACTGTTTCTTAGACAAAATAACTCCATGTTTGAAAAGGAGTAAACCCTTCTTGGAGTTTTTTATAAAAAACTTGACAAGTATCTTGTCAATGTACGATGCCTGAGACAAGGCTAGCATTTTCTTCTTTTGATCTCTAAATATTTGAATGCCCAGACCAAATTGTGTCTCTCCCAAATCTTTCATTTGGAATTGGGTCGCTAGACAATTCTTAATTTCAGTCAGCATGCCTACATCGTTCCCAATGAGTAGGATATCGTCTACATACAACACAAGAAAAGCTACTGAACTGTTAATGATTTTCTTGTAAACACAAGGCTCATCAATATTCTGATCAAAGCCATAAGATTTGATCTCAATATCAAATCTTATATTCCAAGATCAAGAAGCTTGCTTCCATCCATAAATGGACTGATTAAGTTTGCAAATTTTTTGCTGTTTACCTTAGGTTTGAATCCCTCAGGTTGCTCCATATAAATGGTCTCCTCAAGATTGCCATTCAGAAAAGTAGTATTTGATGTCTATTTGCCAGATCTCATAGCCATAATATGAGGCAGTGGACAGAAGTATCCGGGCAGACTTCAACATGGCAACAGGTGAGAAATTCTCATCATAGTCGACTCCTACAACTTAGATATAACCTTTTGCCACAAGTCTAGCCTTGAATGTTTTCACCATCCCATCAGAACCCTGTTTTCTCTTGTAGATCCACTGCAACCTATAGGTTTAACCCCATTATGTTTATCTACAAGATCCCAAATTGAATTGAACTACATAGACTCCATTTTGAAATCCATAGCTTTGATCTATTCATCTTTGTCAACATCCTCTATTGCCTTCTTGTAAGACAATGGATTAACAACATGCTCACTTAGGTTAACAACTTACAAACTCAATAGTTGACGGTTTACATAACACCTCCTACTTGGGGATTATGACTGAAATGTTGAGCATTGTTAACCAATTTTATAAGCTTGCGTGAGCGATGTGAGGTTTAAAATTGGTTTAACACCTAGACATTGTAGGTTTAAATCCAAATATAAATGTTATACTTGGATATATCAATATAAACTTAGGTTGTTTAAAATTACTCAGAATATACCTAAGTAAAAAAATACCCAAACATTTAGAACACTTCAGTGGGAGATAACAATATATATGATATATCATTTTTAGCTCTCACATCCCTAAGAGTTCACACTATGAGATCCATGCTTGACTTTGTGTCACTTTTACCGCAACTGTTCCATTCGGAAAGTGTTTGCATGGGTCGATAACAAGGTGAATGGGGAAGTAGTTCATAGTAAGTGGGTGAAGGAAATGTGTCAACATATCCTATGGTCTCCTCCATTAGTTTGAACCTGAGATTCCTATGTTGCGCCCGTTGTCGTTTTTAGGCGGCACTAGCTAGTCATTAATCGCGGTGATCCCTTCGGAGGTTGTAACATAGGATTCAGAACAACCCAAGCTTCAGAAATGAATAGGGTTTTATAGTTTCATCTTGAACATTGTCTTCCAAATCAGGGGCATGTTAATACCGTTCTATAAGATCTGAAAAATGGCGGGTCACACTTACAAGAGTTACTAAATGTTAGTAAAGTTCTAGACCAAAAACGGTAACCAAACAACTATAAGAATAAGAGTTATTCAGGATATAGTATTTAGTCAAGATTGTCTTGCTTTAGTGAAGGAATATTTGACTGCCCCTCGGTAGCATCTATTCTAACTCACTAAAGTGTCATTGCAAATAAATAAAGAAATATGGATACTTTATTACTTTTGCTAAAATTGGTTTTAAATGTATAAGTTTAATAGAATTTGTTTATTTTTCAGCAATGTCGAACTCGATTATACAATCTCTTGCCTTTGATAAATTCAATGGAGAAGGTTAATCTAACTGGAAATCGAACATAAACACAATATTAGTGGTTGACAATCTGAGGTTTGTTTTAACCGAGGAATGTCTTCCTCTTTTCAGTTCAAATGCTAACTGAAATGTTCGGGAAGTTTATGATAGATGGGTATGGGCTAATGAGAAGGCGAGAGCCTATATCTTGGCGAGCATATCTGATGTGTTCAACAAGAAACATGAACCCATGCCTACTGCTCGTGAAATCATGGCGCCGTTACAAGAGATGTTCGGGGAACCATCATCTTCAGTACGACATGAGGGTATAAAATATGTTTATAACTCACGCATGAAAGATGAGACCAATGTTAGGGAGCATGTCCTGGACATGATGGTCCATTTTAACATTGCAGAAGCTCATAGTACTATTATAGATGATAGAGGTGTTTAAAAAATCCGATGACCCGAAAAAACCGATCAACCCAACCCAACCCATGCGGTTTGGGTTAGGTTATCAAATCATTTGGGTTGGGTTGGGTTCAAATAAATGAAATTTTTATGGGTTGGGTTGGTTCATGGGTTCACCTAAAATGACCCAAACCAACCTGAACCAACCCAAACTTATTATTAACTTAATAATGTATATTTTTTACTTAGGATACAATCATATATACATATATTTATTAAAGTTTTATCGTTTTTTTGGATAATTTATTCTCCAACAACTCCTAAAAACAGTTTTTTAGCACTTTGGAAAGAAAATATTCATTATATAAATTGAAATTGAGTTGTTAATCTTAATTCAATATATGAAAATAATTAAATCAAATTTTTACATATTAATAACTTACTTTCATTTAGAACAAAAATAGCCCGATCAACCCAACCCAACCCAACCCAAATGTTTCATAGTTGGGTTGGGTTGGGTTCATCTTTTAAGAAGGGTTATTTGGGTTGAAGAAATTAACAACCCGAACAATTGGATTGGGTCCAAAAAATCCTTCAACCCAACCCAACCCAACCCACGAACACCCCTAATAAATGAGACTAGTCAAGTTAGCATGATCTTGGAGTCTCTTCCGAAGGACTTCTTGACCTTTCGAACTAATGTTGTAATGAATAAGATTAATTACAACCTGACTACTCTATCGAATGAACTTCAGACTTACCAATTGATGATGAAATTAAAAGAAAGTGAAGCAAACGTTGTTTCACAGAAAAAACTTCTGAAGGGATCATCTTCGGGAATGAAGCCTTCAGACAAAAAGAAGTCTGTCCCTTCCCCTTCTAAAGATAAAAGTATCCAAATGAAGAAAAAGGGAAAAGAGTAGAAGAAACCCGCTGCTAAGAAAACCAAGGCTCCCAAAGGAAAATGTTTTCATTGTGGAGAAGATGGGCATTGGAAACGCAACTATCCAAAATATCTGGTTGAAAAAAGAGCAGAAAAGAAAAAACAAGGTGAATCAGATTTACTTGTAATTGAAACATGCTTAGTGGAAGGTTCTCACTTAACCTGGATATTAGATTCAGGCGCTGCTAACCATGTTTGCACTTTTCTATAGGAAACTAGTTCTTGGACTCAACTCTCAAAAAATGAAATGACTTTCAAAGTAGGAACATGAGAAGTCATTTCAGCTAAAGCACTGGGAGACATCAAGTTATATGTTGGAGAATATTTTATTTTTGTTAAAAAAATGTATATTATGTACCCAAAATGAAATGAAATTTGATCTCTATATCTTGTCTACTGGAAAATATGTATAAAGTGTCTTTTGAAATCAACGAAGTGTTTGTTTTTTCAAGAGGTGTTCATATTTGTACTGCTAGACTTGAAAATAACTTGTATGTATTAAGACCAACTGAAGCAAAAGCCATTTTAAATATAGAGATGTTTAAGACGGCAGGAACTCAAAATAAAATATGAAAAATTGTTCATAACGCCTATGTTTGGCATGTTAGACTTGGTCACATCAATCTCAACAGGATTGAGAGATTGGTAAAAAATGGTCATCTAAATCAGTTAGAAGACAGTTCATTACCGCCATGTGAATCATGTCTAGAAGGAAAAATGATTAAAATATTTTTTTTACTAGAAAAGGTCTTTGTGCCAAAAAACCCTTAGACCTTATATATTCAGACCTTTGTGGTCCGATGAATGTAAAAGCTCGAGGTGGATATGAATATTTTGTTAATTTTGTTAATGACTGTTCAAGATATGGCTATATTTAATGAGTCACAAGTCTGAAACTCTCAAAAAGTTCAGAGAATTTAAGACTGAAGTTGAAAACTTGTTAGGTAAAAGAATTAAAACACTTCAATCAGATCGAGGTGAGTATATGGATTTACAATTCCAGAACTATTTAGTAGATCATGGAATTCAATCCCAACTCACAGCACCTAGAACACCACAGCAAAATGGTGTTGTAGAAAGGAGAAATCAAACCTTGTTAGACATGGTTCGTTCAATGATGAGTTCTGCTCAGTTACCTCAATCCTTTTAGGGGTATACAGTAAAGACTGCTGTATATGTTCTGTACATGGTTCCCTCAAAAAGTGTTTTAAAAACACCGCATGAGTTATAGAAAGGACGTAAAAGTAGTTTACGTCACTTCAAAATTTGTGGATACCCTAAAGAAATTAGAACGACGTTCAAAATTATGCCTATTTGTAGGATACCCTAAAGAAACAAAAGGTGGATTGTTCTATGATCTCCAAGAAGATAAAATATTTATATCGACCAATGTTACATTCTTGAAAGAAGATCATATTAGGAATCATCAACCTCGCAATAAACTAGTATTAAATGAAATGACCAAAGATACTATAGGCAAATCAACAAAAGTTGTTGATCAAGTTGTTCCATTAACAATAGTTGTTGCCTCATCACATCCTTATCAAGAATTGAGAATGCCTCGATGTAGTGGGAGGGTTGTTCATCAACCTGAATGCTACATGGGTTTAATAGAAACTCAGGACATCATATATGATGATGGCCTAGATGATCCATTAACCTTTAAACAGGCAATGGATGATGTTGATAGGGAATAGTGGATAAAATCTATGGACGTGAAAATGGAGTCAATGTACTTCAATTCTGTCTGGGAACTTATAGATCAACCATATGGGGTTAAGGCTATAGGTTGTAAATGGATCTACAAAAGAAAACAAGACCAAACTGGTTAAGTGCAAACCTATAAAGCCAGACTTGTGGCAAAAGGTTTTACTCAAAGGGAGGGGGTTGACTATGAAGAAACCTTCTTTCCTGTTGCCATGATAAAATCAATAAGAATGCTTTTATCCATTGTCGCATATTATAACTATGAAATATAGCAAATGGATGTCAAGACAGCTTTCTTGAATGACCATCTTGATGAAAGTATTTTCATGTCTCAACCAAAAGGGTTCATTGAACAGGGTCAAGAACAAAAAGTTTGTAAGCTTAAAAAATCCATTTATGGGTTAAAACAAGCTTCTAGATCTTGGAATATAAGATTTGACACTGCAATAAAGTCTTATAGCTTTGAACAAAATGTTGACGAATCTTGTGTATATAAGAAAATAGTCAACAAAAATGTAGCTTTCCTGGTCCTTTATATTGATGATATCTTGCTCATTGGGAATGAGACAAGTTTCCTTGTTGACGTAAAGAGATTGTTGGCATCACAATTCCAAATGAAAGATTTGGGTGATGCTTAATACATTCTTGGGATCCAAATTTTTTGAAATGGAAAGAATAGAACCTTATCATTATCTCAAGCATCCTATATTGACAATATGTTGTCAAGATATAATATGCAAAAGTCCAAAAAAGGTATGTTACCTTTTAGACATGGAATTCATTTTTTAAAGGAGCAGTGTCCTAAGACACCTTAAGAAGTTGAGAAAATGAAAAGAATTCCATATGCATCGGCAATTGGGAGTTTGATGTATGTTATGTTGTATACACGTCCTGACATATGCTTTGCAGTTGGAATCATCAGCAGGTTCCAATCTTACCCTAGACATAATCATTGGACCGTTGTCAAGAACATCCTCAAGTATCTCTGGAGAACGAGAAACTATATGCTTGTGTATGGGCCTAAGGATATGATCCTTACAGGATACACTGATTCTGATTTTCAGACTGATAAAGATTCTAGGAAATCTACTTTAGAATCAATTTTCACTCATAATCGAGGAGCTATAGTATGGAGAAGAATCAAACAGAGTTGTATAACTGATTCCATGATAGAAGTAGAATATGTAGCTGCATGTGAAGCAGCAAAAGAAGTAGTGTGGAGTCCCTGTCAGTTTTGGAAGTAGTTCCAAATATGCATTTGCCTAGAGTTGGCAATGGGGCCAGGGTGGAGCGAGATAGGGGGCCTTCTCATCCCCATCCCCGTGGGGGGTATTTCCCCCCCATCCCCGCCCCGTCCCCTGTTGGATTTTATGTCCTAAAAACTCGCAGTTTGTAAAATGATAAACATTTTCTATAATCAATATACTTTTTATTGATTTCATAAAGTGTATGAAAGTCTAAATCCAATAAACTAAGACCCATGACTATTGTATGAGTACTTGAACTTTATGTAGAGACATAAGAGTGGATCAGTTTCAAGTAAATGGTCAAAATGATCTATGGTACATGAATAAGAATGGGTACCTTATTCTATTAATACCATT